>NW_027366545.1:0-70254 GCF_046119375.1 Phyllobates terribilis
TATTTAAATACTATATTCATTCCTCCATTTCTACTTCTTTTATTCCAGCAAAGAAAGAGAGAATAAGTAGAAGTTATCCATTGTTGTTCTTTGAAGCGAACAAGTGTAAACCGTGTTCTGTTATTGTGTGGTTTTACGAGTTTAGGAATTCCTAGTGTGTCTAGGATTAAGTTGCGTGTTCTCCTAAACGTTGTAATCAATTGATCAATATAAACAGACTTAGAAATCCTTTTGAGAGAAAGGTAGTGAATTTTTTCCTAGATAACTAATTGGTTATTAAAGGTTCCATTGTAAGAAACAATGTTCCCTTGTATTTATAGTTAATTCCATTGTATAAGTAACATGACTTGATTAAGTTGTGTTTCTTAGATATACTCTAACACGTCCGGTCCTACAATTGGTATCAGAGCAAGGATATAGGTTCGTGCTAGTTGTTATTCGCAGGTTTCACAAGTATGTCTCACTCAAGCGAGTTCTCTCATGGATTCTCCACCAACAAACTTCATCAGGAAGGCTGTACAAGAAGAATGGTAGGAAAGGAACATGAAGAGCTACATTTCCATAAATGACTACCAAATGCTAGAGAATTATTCTCAGGAATACTAAATAATCTTTGGACCCTTGCTACTACACCACCAAGAAAAAGAATGCCAAAGCTAGGTAGTACATCCTCAATGGTTTGGGCAGGGAAGACATGGATAAGGATCTTCACATCAACAATGTCAATGACACGTGGAATCCTCTTAAGGAAATGCATGAAGGAAGTGATGAACTCAAGGCCCATAGGAAGTTCCAACTGTAGAGAGACTATCATTCCTTCAAGATAAATGAAACTGAATCAATCTCTTAGTACTACTCCAAATTTTAAAGACTTTGTTCTAAACTCTCAAACTCTGGAGTTGTTCTTGAAAAGGAGTCTGTTGGTTAAGGCTAAGCTAGATTAACCATTTCTTTGTTTTGATAACAGTGTTCTAAAAGACGCTAGGCGGGTGCTAGGCGGTTAGGGGGGGGACTAGCGCCTAGGCGTCTAGGCGGGAGCCTAGGCGGGGCCTAGGCGGATCAATATTACAACACTTATTTTTATATTTTAGTACAATTTCATTATATGAAAAGGTAAATAGAAATATATTAATTTATAGTTTTCATAGTAATTGATAATTTAACTATTTATTTTTAATATACCATATAATTTGCTAATTAATCATCTAAAATTCATAGACTTTATAGCATTTTTCATAACGAATATCTACAAGACCACAACAAGGAAAAATCCTACAGCTTTCAACGCATATTTCAACTTAATAAAATAGAAATATAATCTAATCCTCCATCTATTCATTCTCATTGTCCTACTCAACATGAACATTAACTTCTTGCTCCATGTCCGACTCATCAAGCTCAAAATCATCACTATCTTTATCTACATCATCTATTCCGTCCAGTGTTCTAAAAAACGCGCCTGGGCGGGGACTAGGCAGGGTCTAGGCGGGTCTAGGCGGGGCCTAGGCGGACGATTTTTCCCCACCGCCTAGCTGAAAACGCCTAGCACCTAGTCGCAACGTTAGGGTGCCGCCTAGCGCCTAGGCGCCGCCTAGGCGGGATTTTTAGAACACTGATAATGACAAATCTATGTGGTTAATGTTCTTTGTATGTTTTAAGCTTGACGTGTCATGCTCGAGGAGTTTTAGGTCTATCTTGAAGGCAAAAGATCAAGATTAACGATTTATGGGTCGAGCTAGAGTCTAGCAGGGAAAGCGCAGTCTCGCTAAGACTATAATAAGAAACGAGAGGATCGCGTAGAGAAGCAAGAAGATTGCAATGTGTAGAGAAAGAAGTAAAGAAAGAGAAATCGATCTAGAAATCAACGTCAAACACGATGAAGGTTTGCAGTGGCTTGCATGAAGCGTGCTAAGTGTTTATCCATAGAAGGAAGGCCGATAAGCTTTATTTGGAGTTGAGAAAGGATAACTAGAAGGTTTTTAGAGTCGTTAATTACAGGAAAGCATAACCCCGGGGATCGCTGACATGGAGAAGCAAGAAGTGCACGGATTGTTGACGTGGATAGCAGAATCATCAAGCTAAGAAACACAAAGCACACGAATTCGCTGATGCAAACAAGAACATTTTTGCAGATTGTTGACTTGGCGTGTTTCATGGAGGATAAGCTATTGCAGTCGCGCTGAACTGAGTTAATTAAGTGTTTTTATAAATAACTTATGAGTAATGAATGTTAGGATCATCCCACATTGCACATAATTCACTAAGCGTGAGAGTATTTCACTTGTTCTTACTGCCTTAGTGTTTGAGAGAGTTTCTTTGGTATTTGAGAGTTACACTTTAGAGAGAAAGTGAGAGAAAATACTAGAGAGCTAGAGAGAGATAGAGAGTATTGTTCTTCATTTTTGTAAGTATAAGCTTGTCAATCAATAAAGAAGTATAGTGAGTTTTATCCCAGACTTTCTAGAAGTCTAGGGTTCTCACTTTTGAAAAATCATTGCAAGACACTTGAGCTTTTATTGTTTAATATTCCTTTCTGCACTCAAGTGCGAGAGCTTTCTATAGCTTAAACTACTTGGAAGATATCCGATCCAAAACAGTCTAAATCTTTGGTCATTGTAAATGGCCTAACTGAAACGTTATATTTAGTCAAGGGAATCATGAGAAACACCCCTGACGCTCTTATTATTTCTCATCCTCAAATCATCAACAAAATTGTTGTTGATGAGAAAGAATAGAACAAGGCAAACCTTTCAAAGGAGTTTGAGAGAGGTGTTTCTTTAAAGATTGAGGCTGCTATCTCCGAAACTTTCGCTAAGCTTGAAACGGAGAATGACAGTTATGACGACGAGGAGGAAGAAGATGAGATGTTTTCCTTATTCACCAAACAAATCAAGAAGCAGTTCATTAAGAGAAATTTAAAACCAAAGTTTCAAAAGGGAGATATAAAGAAGTATGTGTGCTAATAGAGCAAGGAAAAGGGACACCATGCAAGAAACTGCCCAAATGCTTCCATAGAAGAGAAGCAAGAGAACAAAGCTAATCAAGAGAACACGTTCTCTTGATAAAAGTTTTAGAAGAAGAAGGCGTTTGTTGCTAAATGGGAATCCGATTTGAATGAAGAAGTTGATGTCAGTGGATCTTCACATGGAAGTTGTCTCATGTCTAGAGGATTAGATGCTAAATCTACAACTTCAAAGGTAGATTTTAATAATCTTTTCATCTCTCTTAATGAATGTGATAAGAGTCCTTTGATTAAGATTATCTGAGAACATGGAAAGGAAAATGGTAAATTACAAGGAAAACTGATTGAATATGAGGATTAGATAGGTTTTCTTACTGTTGAGAGCACCTATTAGAGTAAACAAGTTGAAAACCTAGAAACTACCTTGTGTGAGTATTACAAAACTTTTGCTGAATTTGAAAAAATTGCATGGTGAGTCTTTTGAAATCTGTGCTAGTTGTAAGAGTAAGACTTCTATGGATGAAACAGAAACAGAATCTGAATTTGTATGCAACATGTTAGAGGACATCATGGCTAAGTTGGATATTCTTTCTTATTTTTCATTGATGAAAAAACTGTTAATCAACTATGTTCGTTAGACTGAGGTATTGTCTTAGTTATTCTGGTCATTTTGAGGACAACATTGAGGAACATGTTGAGAATGAAAAGATTCATGAAGAACTGGCTAGCAAGAAAAATATTGTTCCTTGAACAGAAGATATAAGTTCTTGAGAAAAATCCTCAACAAAACTCCCCTGCATCCTCAACCAAGAGCTCTCCTAAGAGTTCAAAGAAGGAAAAAAGTGGTTTGATGGTCAACGTGGTCACACAATGTATGTAAGTCAAGCACAAGGAGTGAAAATCAAAGACAACCAAAATAAGAAGAAACATGACCTGGAAAGTGTAAATATGGTCATGTTCTGTAGTACAGGGTTTTTTGGTATTGTGGTAAAATGGACATATCATCCATGACTGCAATAAAGAAGAAGGAACTTGAAACCTTAAGAAGAGGAAAAAATTGCTAATTGTAACTAAAGAAACTATTCCTAACCCTTGTTTTGTGCAGAGACAAATTCATAAGAACACTATTAAGAACTCTTCCACTGCTCCATCCGGAAAAGCTAAGCTGACCCGGGTTCAAAACGCTTAAGTTCCTTTTTGCATGATGAAGTGAAGAAATAAGATTATAATACTTTGATAGTTGATGCTCGTGCCACATCACTAGAAACAAGAGAACAATGTCTTCACTTCAACATCTCTAGGAAGGCAACATTTCCTTTGGAGACAAGAGCACATGAACAATCATCGGGGTCGAAAATGTCAATGTAAATGACCATGTGAATGTGAGCAATGTTAGTCTCGTGAGTTCCTTTGGATTCAAATTGCTCAGTGTTTCCCATCTTTGTGATCAAGGTTTGAATGAGGTATGGTTCACTACAACTGATTGAAAAGTTCTTAATAATAAGGAGAATTGAAAAAAAAAAGGTTCGAGCCATTTTATATTTGTCGATCCTTCTTTCATTCTTGAGGAACACTTTGTCTATCCTCTATCAAGGACAACTTCTCTCTGTCGCATAAAAGTCTAGGCCATGCTAGCATGGATCTCATTCATAAACTACGAACAAAGTAGTTGGTAAGAGTTTTTCCACAGATCAACTAGGAAAGAACATACTATATTCTAATTGTTTGTTGGGTAAGCAAGTTAGAACCTATTTTAAGCCCAAGAATAACGTATCACTTCTGAAACTCTTGAATTAATTGATATGGACTTGTGTGGACTCATGAATGTCTAGAGTATTGGTGGAAGCAAGTACATACCTGTTCTAGTTGATGATTACTCTCCCTTCAGTGGATGATCTTCATAAAATCCAGAGTGATGTGTTTAGTCATTTCTAGGAACTTGTTCCTTTGCTTGAAAGGGACAAAGACCTTGCACTGAAAGCAATTCAGTCCAATCATGGAACCAAATTTGAAAACAAAGACTTTCTAATCATTTGTAGGGAACATGGAATTGAGCACAACTTCTCTACGCCTTCTATCCTCAATAGAATGGATTCGTTGAGAGAAAGAATAGAACAATGGAAGAGATTGCTAGAACCATGATAATCTCCAGTAATGTTTCTCAGGGGTTCTAGGCTGAGGCTGTTAACACTGTTTGTTACATTCTAAATAGGGCTATGCTTCGTCCCTTATCTATTATCATAGTTCGAGCAAATAGAAGAGTTTGTTACTGATCATGTATAGTGTGTTCTCTGAGTACCAAAGACGGTCTTTCCACATAAGCTGAGTTGTGCCCCGTGCCTTTCCTATCGCGGCCCATGCCCACCTCCATAGTGCCTCAGTTGATTTGGTGATGTTTTCTTCAATAAAGTTCATCAAGTTTTGGTCTGATTCCGCTTCTTTTACCCTATCTCTAGATGTTTTGTTTCTATTTCCCTTTTCCTTTCTTTTGTTTCTGATATATACATTGAGGATATTGTAAAAGTTAATTATGGGGAGAGAAATGGTTTATTATTGTATATTCCTCGCTAGATTTTAGTAGCTTTTTAGTCAATTTTTTAATTCATAATTAGTACCATTTGTTAGTAGTTTTGTCTATTGAGTCAATAAATATTACATTTGTTTTAAAAAAATCAAAAGTAAAATAGAAATAAAATAATGGAAAAGTGACAAAAAGAAAAAGGAAACCAAAATCCCGGGATGTTAGTGAAAACCCTTCAGGACGTTTCATGCAATAAGCAAGTAACCTGGACCGAAATACACTGGTGTAATATGAGGTTATGAGAGAAGTGAGAATATGTGAGCCTAAAAGAAGAGGAATGTCTAGGTAAAATCACAAAAATCGCCTAGGTAGAATGAGGGAAAGAAAAAAGAGTGATTTATAGGTTTCATTATTCTGTCCTAAGTGACAAAAGAAGAGTTATAAGGAGAGTTCGTTATTAACTACTCACAAGATACGAAGATATTGGCTTCGGTCTTATTGTCTATCCATATCCATCTCATTTGTTTATGTTGCCTAGAGGATTATGATGACTGGTTGTTAAGGATTTTGATGTCATTATTGTTTGTACTTTTTGATTCCTTTCGTGCTATATTGAAAGAGTTGGGTTGTTTGCTTAATCGGGACGAGTAAAGGTGTAAGTATGGGGGTATTTTATATGAGCCAATCGCGATGGTTAATTCACAAGATTTAGCACACAGTCAGAGGAGTTATGAGCTACATTCGCTGAGTTGGGATTACCCGAGCTAGAGATGAGAAGATAAAGAATTCAAGGATTTTTACACACATTTAGAGAAGTTCAGAGAGAAGTTGTCGATGGAGCTACAAATGGAGGTTCCCACACATATCAACTATAAGTGTAGCTGCGAGAAGTGAATAGTTGACAAAGTGGTGGCTATGACCCGCACCTTTTCTACCTTGCCCCGCGCCCTTGGTCTAGTCCATATTTGCCCTTTTTCCACGTGATGGATGAGTTTGTTGAAAAGGATGATAAGAATCTCATAGGACTCAACCTCCGTACCTCGCACCTTATACGCCATGCCCCGCGTCCAGAGAAGATAGAAGATTTGTCAGAGTATCTTTGATTTGCCTTTGAAGATGAACTTGATGTATTATTATTCTATAGTTTATTAATTAGATTTAATTTGGTTTATTATATTTTAGATACTTGGTAAAAATTAAGTTAAGTTGGTGTCCTACATAAGGAGCCTTTCTCCCAAGGAGCCAAGGGTTACTTAGTTAGTTGTTGATTATTTGATCATACTCTTTTATTATATTCTAGAGCATAGCTTGATGAGCTAAACTACAAATATTGTTTCTCTTTACTAATGATGTTTATATTGAAGTTTTTTGTGAGTGTTCTTCTACTATATTGATTTCATATTATGTTGATGTTTTCTTCCATGATTATCATCTTATATCTTTGTATGATTGATTAGATTGACAACCTAGACATTCATGATTAAACTTGCATACTACCATCATAGGAGAACTTTTTGGTTGTGTTTAGACTAGTTGCGGGTACAAGTAAAGGAGGAAGTTTTACACAAAGTTAAGGTTTCTAAACACACCTTTTGGGCTCATATTAATTGTTGAAATTTTTAGGTGCTGGTGTGTTGGCTCATCTCAAGGGTTTCGCTTTGGAGACACTTGTGTTGTGGATAGTCTTAACTATGCCTATTCTGGGAATCAAACGTGTTCTGCAGGTTTCTGGTTAGCGAATGCAGAATGTGAATGTGTCTTTAGGATAAGGGGACATAGGAATTGATATAGAGGTGACAAAGAACATGATGAACTAAACCAAGATAGATATATATACTAATGAGTAGAGAGGAACAATAACCAATCACGAAAAAGAATCATAAAAACCCAATCTTTACTTGTTGATCTCATAAATCCTACTCTCCGTGCAATCGACTCCTTTCTTCTTTTTTCTATTGTTATATGGTGATGAGGATTAATTTTACTTTGACAGTAGTTTGTGCCACAATACACATGCGAGGGGCATACCTAGAAGAAACCGCCCGTCCCATCAAGCTGCTACACTTCTACTTGCTAAATGTGGAAACTCTATGAATTTGTAGCCCAACCTCATGTGAGTAAACTGGGGCATGCGACTCAAGATTGGTGTACATGACATCCAACGGATGTTCCAACCACAACCACCTCATGTTGAGTATTGAATTAAATCAAAAACACCCAAACAGAGTGATTTGACGTTGGGTTAACTCTAGACCTAAGCACTTTTGATGGTACTAAGGTTCAGAGTGAATCAGCTTCCTCCAGGTTAGTTGTTCATTCTTCGATCCTCCTCTCCTCTTTGTTCTTCCTTATCTAAGTTAATTTGTGTATAGCTCTTTACATTGCCAAATTGCGTGAAGCTCTTCAATATCGACCTCCCTAACCTCTGTTTCTTCGTTGTCGTGCCTTCCGTTTAACCCTCTAAGATGTGTTTGCCAAACCGATGCGACAATGGTTAGAAATCGTTTGACGGATGAGAAGGAGGCGAAAGATGCAAAGAAGAGAGCTAGGGTTGGCGACGCCGACGAGGAGAAAAGGAGAAAGAGGGCAACCGTCTAGAAGAAGACGAAGAAGGAAGGGAAGACTAAAAAGTCGTTTCTGTTCAAGGAAAAGGTATGTTGCATGTTCAATTTCAGTTCACCAATCAACCAAAGCGCGTGCTCTTATGAAAATTGCATGTTCTAATTGTAATGTAGATAAAATATTCGTTTTACAAAGGTGATCCATTGTATGGTAGAATCAATATCAATTGTAGGCTGTCATACTTAACTGAAATTGAGAATAAGCTAATCGAGAAAGATTGGCGTTTGATAACTGCTAGTCCTTTGGGAAACGTAATAAAAAAAGTTTAGGCAGGTTGCATTTTCATCACAAATTGTCCATTCAGTTCTATTTAAGCAGCTAAAAACAAACAAGAAATGGGAAGCTTGGTATGAAATAGGTGGAAAAGAGCTAAGGTTTTTGACGAGGGAATTTGCTATGATAACTGGGTTGAATTCTTGGCAGCTCCCCACTGCAAACAGAAGGAAATTATAGCAAAATGAAAGACATTCAATATATGGAGAAGTTCTTTGGTGGACCATGTGGACCTAAGACATCAGTTCAAGACTTGTAAGATAGGTTCAAAGAGTACGGTAAGCTAGACAACTACAAATTAAAGCTGGATTTACTCTTGATTGTGGAAGGTATTTTTCTGGGAGGAGACAAGAAGAGATTGGTAAATGTTGGTCATGTGAGGCTATTGGAAGACATGGACAATATCTGGAATTACCCTTGGGGCAGAGTTTCTTACAAGGAATTACACAGATCTTTGACCAAATCTCTTGAAAGGAGAATGGGGATAGTAGAGATTGCAATTATGTAGTCTGATGAGAAGAGAATCACCTACGTAATTCAAGGAATGTCAGTTGTATTCAAGGTATACCAATTTTATTTTGTAAGATTTTAAATTCATGGTGGAGGAATATGAATTTTGCTATGTTATTTCATATTGTTTATCATAATGCATATCGGTACAAATTACATAGTTTCTATGTGTTGCACATGTATGGATATGGGAGTGTGCTAGAGATATTGGATTACAGTTTTCCTCTAGGATCAGTGAGATTTCAATTCCAAGATGCCTTAGGTGGATGGTAGATGAATGTCCAGAACATGGGAATTTGTAGTTGGCACAAGAAAACCCACAATTTGTGGTGCAACCCATATTATTTCCTTATGTAGTTGAGAAGAAGATGATGGTAGGCTGCAAGTTCGGTGATGAAGTGAAAGACAGTTTCTATGACAACATAGTATCTACTACCACATATGAAAAGAAAAAGGAAACAGAATCACGCAATGGAAGGTGTAAGAGGAAAGATGCTGGGAGAGTAGTAGATGAAGGAGGAGATCACCATGAGGATGCAACAATTGCAATGATTAAATGCTGCTTTGTGAAATTCGAGAAGAAGTTATAAATGGTGTAGGAAATATTTAATCTGGTGGAGCAAAACATGAGACAGAATTGAGAGGATTGAGAAGAAAACAGACGCATTCTACACAGATATCCCAGACAAGCGCAAGAATAAGAATGCATCAGCGAAGAAGTTAAAGACTGGGTACTATAAATCTACTGAAGAGGAAGAAGAAGAATAATACATGTCTACTGCAGATGGGTCAGAGACTGAAAATAATGACACTGATGGGGAAAATGAAAAAGAAGATGATGAAGATGATATTACAGATAGGGATGAAGAAATTAATGAAGTTAATGAGGTATGGACTTGCAAAGAAGTTAATGAATTATATTATTTTTAATGGACACTTATAGAATTAGATATTTTGTTTATTTACAGAATAAAAAAATAATGGAAACATTATAAAACAACACTAGTACAAAAGTCACATCTTATACCGCTTATTTGGTACTGGTTTTGTAAAAGGGATATAAAAGATGCAAAATACTATCGATTTTTTATAAAACCGATATTAAATGCGTTTATATGGAACAAGGATACTTGTTTATTTCAAAAAACTGGTATCCATGTAACTGTATTTTAACTTGGATACCGGTTATTTCTATAACCAGTTTCCATTTTGTATTATGTTTTCCTTTTTGATTTTTAAAACATACTCATCCATTTTCTTCGTCATCGTCGCGTCATGCCCATCTACGTCGAACTGGTTCTTATTGTCTCCATCTGATGAGACTTAAAGTCGTTATGCCTATCAAAGAAACCCAACTTTGTATCCACTAGTAGAGTGGGAAGTAGGGGTCGAATCCCAAGAGAGTCGATTATCAATTTTTACCACAATTTGTAACTAACAAGTAACCAAATTGGGGGGTGTTTATGTGATTATGATCAAGCAAACAATCAAACAAATAAAGTTGAGATTTGGTAATATGGATGGAAGGAGTTTACTTCTCGGTTCTTAGCACATCAATCATGCAAGGAAAATTGATCATAGAATCCTAACACCTTATATTATAAACATTCAATGATTTATCCTACTCTTTGTTCATGAAAAGCAACTAGTCCAACAAGTCCTAGAAAACCCTTATTCAAGTATAATCCTAGAACAACTGAGATTCAATAATCAAATAGCAAAAAGCTCAAAGATAGGTAGGCTTGTGCAATACCATTGGCGACAAGCCGATACTTGACACAAGTTTCTAATCTCTACGCTAACAATAATCACAACAAGTTCATGAAGAAAGCGATTGCTACGCAAGGACAAGATTCTTCAACAAGAATTATCTAGTGTAGCAATATGAAATAATACCAACAAATCTAGTTCTAGACCTAGACAAATCAACATTTCTCAATAGAAAATTGAGGCGCAAGAGATAATAGAATAAATTAACAATTGAAATAATATATAAGATCTAGGAAACTCACAACAATCCAATGAAAGAAGGCTTCGAACTTTGAAGTAAAAAAATGAAACATTAGTTAGCCATGGAAGCTCTCAACAATGGAGTTTATTGAAGTACAAAGCAAAAGATCCCTAACTCTAGGGAGAAGAAGAGTCTTTTCTAATTCTCCCTAGAAAAACCAAAAATAGAAAAATAGAAAATAGAAAATAGAAGTCTCAAATTCATGGAAAAAGAGTTACAAGACTTTGAAGTTACAAAACTTCTAGTCAAAGCATTTTCAAAGCATTCAAAGTAGTCAAGTCAAAAGGAATCTTCAAAGAATCCAAGTCAAAAGGCATCTTCAAAGCAATCGAAGCATCCACGAAAGGCCGAATATGGAAAATTCTGTAGCAAAATCTCGAGTGCTGAATTTGCTGAAAAAGGCCAAATCTCGACCGAGAATGTAAAATCTCGACCGAGATTTCATGTTTTGTAGTGATCCGCCTTTGTCTTCAACTAGCCTCGAGGCAGCCCGGCTTCGCCTCTCGGCCCTCTCCCGGTGAAGGTGTAGTACATTCTCCATCTAGCTCCATCTCGAATCACCAATGAAGGGTACAAATGGGATCTCCATGTCGCACCACAAGAAATACTTTCGAGCTTCCCGCAAATCCATAATATCAACTCCAAACCGGATCTTGGAAATAACACTCGACAAGCACCTAACTCCACTAATCCTTATCACCATATAAATGCTCCTATCAACCTCCCCCATACTTAAACCTTGCTCGTCCTCAAGAAAGCAAAGTGATGCTAACTCCTCCAATAAGCACAAAGGTTCATAATAAGAATGGGAAAGCTTGCTAGCGACTATACTCCAAACTCCAAGCGTAAGCAAGTAACACTAAACCTAGCTCCCGTCTAGCTCCTTATCGCTCCAAGGTGACCTACCCAATTCCCTCCTTATATCACCACTTCTTATGACGCCACTCCAAAATAGTAACAATTATCGAACAAAGTGACGTGCTATAAGCACACAAGTGGACTCCTAATCTCCTCTAAGGCTAAGGGAAAATAATTGATGTAGGGATATCTCTACAATGCTCGGATCTAGAGTTCAATCCTTTCCAAACATCAAGAACAAGTGTCCTAGATGTTATCCTAGCTTGGAAACAAGCTTGGATGCAAAATAGAGATAGAAGTGAAATGAAAACAAAGGGGATAAGTTCTTGAGTGAATCTTAAGCTCCCTTGCAAGCACCTTGGACTTAACCTCAACACAATGCAAGTCTACAAGAAACAAACAAGCTATAACACAACACAACTAGGGGATATACCACCTAGAGCACCATGAGTTTCCCTAATCAAGTTCATACAATAACAATCACACAAACAAGATATAATTGGGCAAGAGATAAGGTTGTTTTCAGTTGATCAACCAACAAACCAAGGTGGCCTTCAAATGATAGAAAGGAGTCTTTGCTCAACTTTTACAACATGTGTGTTTTTAATCAATTCAAAGGCCCGGAATAATGAGCTATCTCTTGGCTTTTATACCAAGTGAAGGCCGGCCCCTTTGAACCTCATAAAGTTCACTTAATTAAGACCAAAATACCCTAAGAAATGTTTCATGAAAAACATAAGGAAGCTTGTGCAAAATGCACTTGAAAATGACATAGCCGGCTAGAGGTCTATTCCGGGTATGTCCTAAAGTTGGCTCTTTGTAGCTTGACTTGGTCCAGAAATGACCAAGTGTTCTTCATGGAATTTGTAGAGGAGAGATACCTCTTTGACATGTCAAAAGAGTAGAGGCAATGGGCTTCATCTCCTGGTCCATATTGAGAGCTAAAATGGCTTGCCTGATTTGATCTTTGGTCCTCTTAGCCATGGCTCTTGTTGTTGCCCTTTGGGGAGTTGGTGATAGGGATGCTCCTGCATCATTCCCTCCTTCTTTTGAAGGGCCTGACCTCAGGCCATCTCTAGTATTGATGATGGGAGCCTCTTCTTGTTCTTCCCCTTCACTAGCTTCTTCTTTGAATCTGACCTTCCTCCTATGCGTGTTCTTTGCCTCAGCTACCTTTGTGGTTAAGCTCTCCAGCCTCTCTTTGGTCCTTTCATGTAGCTCCTTGATGAGTTTAACCTGGTTCCCTGCACTATGGTCACACTTCTCTTTGCTAGGCAAAGGAATAAGATCAAAGGAGGTTAGAAGGTTAGTACCATACACACACATAGAAGGACTTACCTTGGTGCTTGAGTGTGTGGCCCTATTGTAGGCAAACTCAACATGAGGCCCTATTGAGTGTGGTGCTTCTGATGTTAAGGTGTGGTGCTTGACCAAACTCAGTAGCTTAGCATCCTTGGGTAGAAATTCATCCCTTTGCACTTTCTTGATCACTAGCATGGAGTATTGTCCTTGGAACTTTTCTTGGTGCATTTGTGGGTGGAAACCTCTAAATCTTTCATCTGAGTCTTGAGTGTGCTTCTTGGTCATACATACAAGTCTTGTATCTTTAGGCCACTCATGTATGAGCCAATATTGCACATGTCTTGGCTCCTTGGAGGCTAGTATAGGCAAGTGCAACTTGTTCTCTCGGTTCTTTGCTTTGTGCCTTGACTTCTTGTCCTCGCCAATGGACTTCTCCTTTGCCTTGATCCTTTTGTGTTCTGGAGCCCTAAGAATCTGAGATGGGGTAATATGATTGAGAGTAATTTGCTCATCATTCAACAATAAAGGGTACTTGTTAGCATAACCATCATGCACCACATTGTTACCATCTTGCCAAGGTTTCTCTAAGAGAAAGTGACTTTCTTGCATAGATAGAATGTCAAATGAGATTGTGTTTATGTAATGGTCAAACTTAAGTGTTAACTTACATTTCCCATGTGCTTTAAACTCTACACAATCATTCATCCAATGAAGCTCATAAGGACTAGGGTGCAAAACCGAGACTAGTTGTAGTCCTTGGACTAATTCATTGTTAGCTAGGTTGCAACAACTATCTTCATCTATGGTTAAGTCACACACCTTATCCTTAACTAGACACTTACTAGGATACAAGTCTTCTCCTAGGTTATCTTCCACAAGTTTAGTTTGGACCTTAAGGAATTCCTTGCAACTAAGGCTTGCACCTTGTTCATACTCTAGCTCTTCATTATGCACTAGTTCATTCTTATGCTCAACAACATGGTTAAGGTCATTGCCACTTTTATGACTAATTTCAGATTCAAGTTGTCCTAATGCATTGATTATCATTTCCTCCTTTTTAGGACAATCTTTCTCATAGTGACCCTTACCTTGACACTTAAGGCATTCTATGTTACTAGTTCGAGTGTTCATAGAGTGAGAAGTATGAGAGGGTTTAGAAGTACTCCCTGAATTGCCCATGGCTTGGCCTTGGGGCTTAGGTGGATCCCTTTGTGGATAGGTTTCCTTGGGTGCTTGGGTAGGGGTGGTGCTTGGCTTGTTATCCCATGGGGTGCTTGATCCCATTGGCCTAGAAGTTGGCCTTGTTGTTTGCACCATCCTAGCCTTCATCTTCCTTTCAAATCCCATGTATGAGGTTGGATCACACTTCCCTTCAAAGCTTGGGATTTTGAACTTCACATTGCCTAGGCCATCATCCTCTCTTTGTCTAGGTTCTTGCCCTTGTTCTTGGAACCTTGGTCTCCTTACTCTTCCTCCTTGCCTCATGTACCTATCCTCCTGAAACTCATCAACAAAATCATCACTATATCTATTCACATTAGGAGAATCAAAGTTAGGAAACTCCCTTGAGTGTTGCTTAGGTGATTTCTGTTTTGACGCCAAAGTGGCCAGTCTACTAGAGAGCTCTTGGTGATTTCTGGCCATGGTGTCACTAAGGGCCCGTATGAGTGAGGCTAGGTCTGTTTGAGAGTCCTCTTGGTGATAATGATGGGGTGAGCTAGACATTGTCACACAAACAACAAGCAAAGATGTTAAGTTAGAGTAATAACTTGTGTTTGATTTGTGTCTTCCCTCACACTCAAGGATAGTCTCTCAATCTCTGCTCAATATAGTACCTTATAAGTGTGAAATGATTTGAGTGAAGCTAGATTAAGTACACTTAAAGGTGCCAATGAAACATAGTTATAGCATGCAGTTTTAGTACTTAGGCAAAACAGAATTGTGTAAGTGTGTTTAGCTCAAGAGGGGCGAAGGACTATTACCTTAGTCTGAGGTGAACGAGTAGCCCTTGGAGTCCCCTTGTTATTGCCTTCAAAACTTCCTTGGAAAAGGCTGAGGATTGTGTTTAAGAAAAGAAGTTAAGTGAACACCTTAGGTGTACTACTTCCTTTAAGGTTAAAAGGTGGGGTATGGGTTAGTTGTGAAGGGCACTTGGCAATCCCTTCTCTCCTTCTTCTCTGAGTATTATGACCACTTGGTCACGTTCCAAATGTTGCAATTGGGGGTACACAACAAAAGGTACAAGGTTTAATGTTGAATAGGCAAGCTAGTACGTTACCGGGTACAAAAGTGTGTTGGCAAGCAACTTTGGGTGTGTTTTTCAAGGGGTCAATGGGCTGCAATGGATATGACCTTTCTTGATCCTTGTATTGGAGGTTTTTCTAGGTAGGAGGCTTAGGTCAAATCCAAAATGGCACGGCTCAATGAGGCTGCAATGCCTTGGGAAGATGCTAGGTCAACACTTTTTGGAAAAGTAGAAGTAAGTGTGTTGGCAAGCAACTTTGGGTGTGTTTTTCAATGGCTCAATGAGCTGCAATGGATGGGACCTTTCTTGAACCTTGTAGTGGAGGTTTTTCTAGGTAGAGGGCTCAGGTCAAATCCAAAATGGCACGGCTCAATGAGGCTGCAATGCCTTGGGAATATGCTAGGTCAACACTTTTGGGAAAGTAGAAGTGACACTTTACCGCTTTGGGAAAGGTTTTGGCTTTAGTGTTTTGGACAATCTACTCGTGCCTTTGGTCTGATTTTTGCTTCCCTCAACAGATCAAATGTTGTTCTTCATGGGGCTCATGAGTGTTCTTCGTTTGGTGGTGTTTGGATTGAGGGGTGAAGCTCCAAAGTTGGGTTCTTGACCACTTTTGTGAGTGAATCAAGCACCCGGTTTCTCTGCCTCTGGAGTGATTTTGTTTTGCTTGGTCAGAACGATCTACTAGGTGGATTTGGGTGATTTTTGTTGCTGTAGAAAGATAAAGACCTCTACTTTACACTTTGTTCAGAGTGTTCTTGAAGATGGCTGCATGGGGTAGGGCTAAAAAGGCTTGGGAACCGGTGTCTTGCTCGGCGCTGGTTTCCGGGACAAGGCACCGGTGAAGGTGGATGGTTGGTTTTCCCTTGGAAGTTTCGACCTTAACTCAGGGATTTCCTTAGGCAACTCCTCACCTTCAACCTTGGTTTTAGTCCTGCAAAAACTTCAAGCATTCATAATGGTTAGACCAAAAGAACAAGGTAAAGAAATGGCTAGCTTTTGTGGGTTTTCACAATGTTTTTGTCAAGTGTTCTTGCAAGAACTTGCAAGGCACTTGGTTTTGGGTTTTCTATGGTGAACAAAGGATGAACTCACTGAGCTCTGATACCACTTGATGTAGGGATATCCCTACAATGCTCGGATCTAGAGTTCAATCCTTTCCAAAACATCAAGAACAAGTGTCCTAGATGTTATCCTAGCTTGGAAACAAGCTTGGATGCAAAATAGAGATAGAAGTGAAATGAAAACAAAGGGGATAAGTTCTTGAGTGAATCTTAAGCTCCCTTGCAAGCACCTTGGACTTAACCTCAACACAATGCAAGTCTACAAGAAACAAACAAGCTATAACACAACACAACTAGGGGATATACCACCTAGAGCACCATGAGTTTCCCTAATCAAGTTCATACAATAACAATCACACAAACAAGATATAATTGGGCAAGAGATAAGGTTGTTTTCAGTTGATCAACCAACAAACCAAGGTGGCCTTCAAATGATAGAAAGGAGTCTTTGCTCAACTTTTACAACATGTGTGTTTTTAATCAATTCAAAGGCCCGGAATAATGAGCTATCTCTTGGCTTTTATACCAAGTGAAGGCCGGCCCCTTTGAACCTCATAAAGTTCACTTAATTAAGACCAAAATACCCTAAGAAATGTTTCATGAAAAACATAAGGAAGCTTGTGCAAAATGCACTTGAAAATGACATAGCCGGCTAGAGGTCTATTCCGGGTATGTCCTAAAGTTGGCTCTTTGTAGCTTGACTTGGTCCAGAAATGACCAAGTGTTCTTCATGGAATTTGTAGAGGAGAGATACCTCTTTGACATGTCAAAAGAGTAGAGGCAATGGGCTTCATCTCCTGGTCCATATTGAGAGCTAAAATGCTTGCCTGATTTGATCTTTGGTCCTCTTAGCCATGGCTCTTGTTGTTGCCCTTTGGGGAGTTGGTGATAGGGATGCTCCTGCATCAATAATGATAAAAATAAAATCGAGTCACCCCACTCGCTTATACACTTTTTATTCCTCCTCTTTATATGATGTCCTAAACCACTAAATAATATCCAATCATCACATCAACCACCAATCCTAAAAACAAGAAATCCGCATAGTATAACCACAACAATATGCATCAAACTCCAAGAATAAAACCTAATCCTAGAGTTATCACAACCGCCAAAGATGTACCAAAAACAACTTTCAAGTCAAAGAAAAAGATGGTAACATGATCATGAATATGCAATGAAGATCAATGAAAGAAAAAACACAAGAAATCTAACTCCTTATCCCTCCACGGTGAATCCTAGAGCCCGAAACAATCCTTCAAACAACCTTCTTATGTCACCAATGCCAAAATAGTGTAAATCATCCAACAAAGTAGTCAAATAAGTTACAATACATTAAGTCAGACGCCCTTTCGGGTTTTCACCGTCCTTAAAGACATAATATTTCAATTTTCTTTTTCAATTTTTTTTATTGGGCGCCCCCTTTTTAAGACAATCATTTTTTACTCACCCGTTTTTTTCATTTTTCAATTTTTTTTTCATTTTTTTTAAACAATGCAAGAAACAAACTAATCTATTAATTGAAAAGAAGATAGATAGTCTAATCTTAACTCCCTCATACTTCAATGATGTGTTGTCCTCAATGCAACAAAAGAGAACAAGAATGATAGAGGAAAGGAAGAAAAGACTCACAACCACGAGAAGAACCAAAAACCTTTAATGGTGGGGACAAACCGGGGCATCTCGTGATAGGTGGAATGATAGTGAACCGACAATGTGGTAGGCCGGGAAAAGTAACCATGAAATGGAATGGGTGAATCGAATGTGTGACACTCGGGATTGCGATGAGCAATGATCCGAGTGACATGGAGGTAGAGAATGTGATGACATCGTCGACGCTAGATCGATGTTACTCGGGGAGGCGACCACGTTTAGGTATGGAAGAAAGAAGTGGAAAGATGAAGTGATGGTGGGATGGAGGTGGTAGAGTACCCTCGGGTTGCCTCCCGAGCAGCGCCCTTGTTTATAGTTGTAGGCTCGACATAATTTCGTCATCTTACCCATACTCTATAGGTCCGCTCGGAACCTCGGCTTTCATGATCTCATTCTTGAACCACTCATCGAAAGGTTTGAACCTTAGACCATTTACCTCCGTCACTCTCCATACCTTCTTGCCCGTCTTCTTCTTCTTCTTCTTTTTTATCTCCCCCATACTTAGAGTCAGCTGGGGAGCGCTTGGGCTCATTCGTCACAACCTGCACAACAGCACTAGCAGGTATCTCGACCTGTGACGTAAGAAGAGTGGGGCGATTGCCCAAAACTGTAGTAGAGAGGGTGATCGTATCATCCGAGCACAAGTCGGGGGATTCAACCACCTTATCAACATTGTTGACCTCAAGATTCTCCTTCATAGGAGGTGGAGCAATATCAATCAAACACACGAAAGGCAAGTGAAAAGAGTTGACATCATGTATATTATGTTCAATTAGATTACCGTCAAACTCCATAGTTAATGTTCCACCAAAACATCAATCTTAGTCCTAGAAGTTTTCATGAATGGCCTACCTAATAGAATCGGGGCCGTAACATTATCACCTATATCTAAGACAAAGAAATCAGCGGGAAATATCAACTTATCCACTTTCAACAAGACATCTTCTACTATTCCCCTAGGATACACCGAAGAACTATCAAGAAGTCTTATATCAATGTTCGTTTTAAGAAAAGGTCCTAATCCTAGAGATTCATAAATTGATGTAGGCAAAACATTGATGGAAGCACCCAAGTCAAGCATAGCCTTATCATATCTAGTGTCTCCAATCACTATAGGGATAGTAATGTACCGGGATCATCGCACTTCACCGGCATTCGGTGTTGAAGGATTGCGGAGACTCTCTTGCTCACTTGAACCTTCTTCTTGCCCTTCAATTTTTGGTTCCTCTTGATGGTGCAAAGCTCCTTCAAGAACCTCGCATACCTAGGAATACTTTTAACAAGTTTGAGTAAAGGAATGTTTACCTCGCACTTTCTAAACGTCTCAAAGAGCTCTTGACCGTTAACGAGCCTCCGAGTGTCCTTAAGAGCTTCTGGAAAGGGATTGGACGCTTCTCGGAGTGGAGGGGAGGAAATTTGGTCTCACATAGTTCTCTTGCCTCAAATCAAAGTCCCCTCGATCCTCATACTCTTCTTCGGGCCTTGGGTGATTAGTTAAAGGCTTTGAAGTCCCGGCAGCAGCATCTCAGTCACGATCTACTTCTCTCGGTCGAGATGGATCACCAGGACCACAAATCACGGTTGAGATGTCCAAATCGCGGTCGAGATTTGTCCCATGCAGCTCTTCCGAAAAGTCTCCGTCAGAATTCTTTGTCCAGTGGCCAAAATCGCGGTCGAGATAGTCCGATCACGGTCGAGATTTTTCTTCCTGTAGCTTGTTGTTCTGCTCAACTTGTAACTTTGTACCAACACGACCTTCAACAATCTTTTCAGCCTCGATATTCCCGTCAACAATTCTCCCACTTCTCAGATTGATTGCACTTACATTCTCCCTCGGATTCACCACCGTTTGAGAAGGAAAAGACGTCGATACACGTTGTTCAAGTCTAGTCAATGATTCGGCCAATTGCCCGACTTGCTTCTCAATACTCCTCATGCTGGATTCGGTAGTTTGAACATGAGTGGTGAAATGTTGTGTCAAGGACTTCAGCATGTCCTCGGTGGAAAGGCCTTGAGGTCTAGGTTGGAATGGAACTTGGGGTGGATTGAAATTTTGAGCACCCGATGAATCACTCCATCGGAAACCCGGATGATCATTACCTCATTGATTGTAGTTGGTGCTCTGATCATAACGAGGTCTACTAGGGCCATATCCACCCAAAGCATGCACTTCGGCAATAGTGGGATCCTCCAGTTGAGGACATAAGTCATTAGGGTGCCCTTCTTGTGCACAAATACCACAAACAGTTGCCGTCTTTTGATTACCAAGGGCCATGCCCTTGATCATGCTCTTCAACTCGGCAATCTTAGCCTTCCACCCATGTGGCTTGGTAGGCTCGGAACTCGCTTCACTTGCAACTTTCTTGGTGTATGTTCTCCCGAAGCTCCTTCTACTTTCCGCAATCTCATGAATACGGCTTTGGGCTGCAGCGGGAGTCAAGTTCAAGACGCTTCCATTACAAGCGGCGTCTACAAGTCTCCTCTCATGATCTAGCAACCCATTATGGAGGTGGGTAACCAAATCCTTCTCATCAAACCCGTGAAACGGGCAACTAGCACACAACCTTGCGAACCGCTCACAATAGTTATAGAGCGATTCGTCATCCGCTTGCTCCACATTAGCAATCGCCCTTTTAAAGGCAACCGCCTTCTTGGATGGGAAATACTTGTCAAGAAAGGCTTTATGCATCTTAGCCCAAGTGTCAATTGATCCCATCGGAAGCAAGTAGTACCACCTTCTAGCCGCATCCTTCAAGGTCATTCTGAACGCCCTCATCTTCAATTGCTCCTCCGTGACATTAGTCGGCTTGCTACACAAACATATGTCATGGAACTCGCTCAAATGCATGATTGGGTCCTCATTACTCAAGCCATGGAACTTAGGAAGCAAGTTGATGAATCCAGTCTTGAGCTCGAAATGAACTCTTTCATCTAGATCCGGCAAGGTGATCTCGAATGTTGAGTTGCCATGTTCGGGGCGGTGAGTTGCCTCAATGTTTGATTTCCAGCCATGGTTTCAATCACGATCTTGTGAATTCTCTCCTGGAGATTCATTAGAAAATTCCTCTCAAGGTGAAGTGTTCTCTCGATCTCTGGATCAAAATCAAGTAAAGCTGAATTAGCAACACGAGTGTGGACCATATATGAATGGTCCACACTAAGGTCAGATACAAAAATGAGATAAACACTGAAAGTTTGACTCCCGGCAACGGCGCCAAAATTTGATGAGGCTTAAAGTCGTTATGCCTATCAAAGAAACCCAACTTTGTATCCACTAGTAGAGTGGGAAGTAGGGTTCGAATCCCAAGAGAGTCGATTATCAATTTTTACCACAATTTGTAACTAACAAGTAACCAAATTGGGGGGTGTTTATGTGATTATGATCAAGCAAACAATCAAACAAATAAAGTTGAGATTTGGTAATATGGATGGAAGGAGTTTACTTCTCGGTTCTTAGCACATCAATCATGAAAGGAAAAATGATCATAGAATCCTAACACCTTATATCATAAACATTCAATTGATTTATCCTACTCTTTGTTCATGAACAGCAACTACTCCAACAAGTCCTAGAACCCTTATTCAACTATAATCCTAGAACAACTAAGATTCAATAATCAAATAGCAATAAGCTCAAAGATAGGTAGGCTTGTGTAATACCATTGGCGACAAGCCGATACTTGACACAAGTTTATAATCTCTACGCTAACAACAATAACAACAAGTTCATGAAGAAAGCGATTGCTACGCAAGGACAAGATTCTTCAACAAGAATTATCTAGTGTAGCAATATGAAATAATACCAACAAATCTAGTTCTAGACCTAGACAAATCAACATTTCTCAACAGAAAATTGAGGCACAAGAGATTATAAAATAAATTAAAAATTGAAATAAGATATAATATCTAGGAAACTCACAACAATCCAATGAAAGAAGGCTTCGAACTTTGAAGTAAACAAATAAAACCTTAGTTAGCCATGGAAGCTCTCAACAATGGAGTTTATTGAATTACAAAGCAAAAGATCCCTAACTCTAGGGAGAAGAAGAGTCTTTTATAATTCTCCCTAGAAAAACCAAAAATAGAAAATAGAAAATAGAAAATAGAAGTCTAAATTCATGGCAAAAAGGAGTTACAAGACTTAGAAGTTACAAAACTTCTAGTCAAAGCATCTTCAAAGAATTCAAAGTAGTCAAGTCAAAAGGAATCTTCAAAGCATCCAAGTTAAAAGGCATCTTCAAAGCATTCGAAGCATCCATGAAAGGCCGAATATGGAAAATTCTGTAGCAAAATCTCGAGTGCTGAATTTGCTGAAAAAGGCCAAATCTCGACCGAGAATGTAAAATATCGACCGAGATTTTATGTTCTGCAGTGATCCACCTTTATCTTCAACTAGCCTCGAGGCAGCTCGGCTTCGCCTCTCGGCCCTCTCCCGGTGAAGGTGTGGTACATTCTCCATCTAGCTCCATCCCGAATCACCAATGAAGGGTACAAACGGGATCTCCATGTCGCACCACAAGAAATGCTTTTGAGCTTCTTGCAAATCCATAATATCAACTCCAAACCGGATCTCGGAAATAACACTCGACAAGCACCTAAACTCCACTAATCCTATACTTATAGTCGCTAGTTATCACCATATAACATGCTCATATCACCATCCTCTATGTCAACTATCTTATTTGTCTGCATCCCGCTGTCGCCGACGAAGAGGTTGTGCCCTTCCTCTCTCGGTGTTTCCAGCAACATGGTTTCGCCAAACCTCTCCTGGTGTCTCCTTCACCGGGAGCGGTCGAACGTGGGTGACTCTTCCGGTGTGTCTTGGTGTCGTCGGATCAACTCGCCTCTCCTATTATCTTCATCAAACGCGATCTCCTCCTCCAATTTCAGGTTTGTGGACTATTTCGAGTTTAGGTTTTTCTTCAATTTTGTACTCTTCCTTCAATTTTCTTTGTCCTTCTTTCATCTGAAGTTTATCCTTACATATATCTCCCCTTATTTGAGCTTGATGGAAAATTTAATATGTATGACAAAGTTAAGTTGCAAAAGTGGTGATAAAATTGATGGATTATGGTCATCTAACAGGTTGCTACTTCATCAATTTCATCGTTGGCAAGATTCCAATGGGATTTAAAATCAGTTCCAGATAAATTCTTTGCTGGAAAACTTCATCTGGAGTTTATACTTAATCAATTTCTCTCTTCCATGAATAATAGTAAGAATTTGTTCTCCTCTATTGTAAAGTGGTTCTTCTTTTTATTCCCTATTTTTCTTTTCATTGGTTAATACTAATCAAGATGCTGTCAGAGTACATTGATATGATTAATAGCTTACCAGCGCTCTCATCAGAATTCATTCATCATTTTGTGGAAATATTGAAGTTATTTAACATAAGGACTTGCCAGCTTGTTCTTGGTGTTGGTGCCATGCAGGTATGTCGTAACTTCATATATTTATGGTGCATTGTTTTACGGCTATCCACTTCCTTTTTTCTGATATTGTTCTTTCTTGTTACTCTTAGATTGGAATGTACGATTAGATAGTGACCTGTATCTTATACAAGAAATTTGTGGAGTTGCAGGGTTCTGGCTTGAAATCAATTACATCAAAACATCTGCTTTGGCAAGTCAAGTAATCAGTTTTACATATGCTATTATTCCTGGTAAGTGAACAGATGTAAGGAAATGCCTTGATATAATCATCTTATATTTTTTTGAAGATTTGTTTACCTTTGAATATAGAGTTTTTACATGCCATTGCCACTTATTCTAAGCATTTTAGTGTTTCAGCTCATGTAAAGATGAATATTTTTTTCTTTTTTATCATTTTTTATTCAAGATGCTTTACAGTTCTTACTCAGTTTTCTTATTATGATGAATATGGTAGTATGATTCGTAGTATAATCAAAGAGACAGTGTGTACTTATATAGGTTTAGTTTGAATATCTTTTTTTGTAAACTAATAAACCAGTGATGAAAGATACTTTGAAATACTAGATGTATTAATAGCATTTGATATTTCAAAGTCAATCATTAGCATACTTACCATGTTGAAGTGAAGCTCTTAAATTTCATAAGAAAACTTTGATTTACAATGAATGAGGCTCACCTCTTCTTTTCATCAAATGTATATACTTGAAGCGATTGTTAATAAAGTAGTGGACGCACTTAATATTATGCAAAACCTCATATGTACTTAAGTAATCAGTCAATACTTTTTCACTATTTTGCACTCAATTGCACCTGCATGCAGCTTATTTTAAGCCTGCAATATTGTTTACTATGGATAGAATATCATGGTAATTCTCATTTATTGATATGGTTCAAGATATTAAGCACACACTTTTTCTCAAAGTTCGACAGACAAGGAAATTGATGTTGATGTCAGAGCTTGACCGTGTAGCACAAGGATCATTTGTACTATTTGTGTTTCTAAATTTGGAATGACTAATGCATTACTATGCTAATAATAATATTGCTATCATATTCTTAGACATTAACTTTTCTTCCTACATAAATTGGGATGAAATGTCATCACTTATGTACCTAAGTTATATGCTCTATTTTTGTAGATTACAAGTTTCATAGAGAGGAGATACATGCGAAATTGGTTCAGACTATGAGAGAAAGGTTGTTATTTCATCTCCGTGGATTGCCTCAAATTGTTGAAGGTTGGAACAGATCTGAAGACAATGACACTCAACATAGTTACTTTGCAAGATCACTTACAAAGGTAAAATAAAACTGCTATTTTTTTCTCATGTCTTTGGTGTAATTTTTATCTAGTTGACATTGTTTGCACTGTTAGTGTTCCTGCTATTTAATTACTTTACTCAGTGGTATACGTTTCCATCTTCTGTTATATAAATCGTTTACATATGTACTTTACAAATTATAACTAACCTCTTTTTATCTATATATGTAATTGTTTGACCTAGTTGAATACTTGTGTGCTCATCCAGGAAGTTGGTTTTCTATGACGCGTCTTGTCACGAACCCTTCATGAACCATAGATTCAAGCAATTTTTACGTCAGAGGAAATTGCAATTTTATATTGCTTTCCTAATCGATTATGATTACTACATTAGTTTTATTGCTATGTATGGTACTTGTGGAATTTAAATATTATATTGGTGAGTTGGTGGAAACTAGGTTTGTGATTTAGACTAGAATATGCAAATCTTATTCGGTTTTAAAATTTCAGAATCTAGTGACTGAATAGATGAAATGCATAAGCTTGGTTTGGAAGTATTACTGAGAACTTTTTGATCTTGATTAGTAGTAAGGACTTTTTAAGTGCCAAATTTGGTGTAAGATTGTTAGTGCCTTATGCCCGATTCCAATTAGATATAGAAGAAGAGTGATGGGAAATGGGAGGACATGAACAAGATGGGATCTGAGTGCTTGCCTGAAAAAAAGTCATAAGATGAATTTAAGATCAACCTTTTGGTAACGCCTGAGGTAAGTAAAATCAACTTATTATAATTTTTCTTCTTCCAAAAAGAGCATGCATACCGGTTCAGAACCGGTATGCGTGTATTTTTTAAATATCTGTTATGGGGATATCAGTTTTTTAAATAACTGATATCCCTCTCTTAGTGCATACCAGTTTTAAAATGACCAGTATGCATGATTTTTTCTAAATATCCCACATGGACATACCAGTGTTTTAAATAATCAATATTCGGTATCTACCCTTTTAGATCCATAGAATAGAGATCACTTGAAAAACTGGTATGATAGCCTCTTTTGTACTAGTGCAACTACCTTTTCAAGTGGAGAGTGACACTGCATTAACTAACCAGGACATGCTACATGCCAAGAAGTACAAGAAAAGGGCAGATCAGTTAGGAAAGAAGAAGGAAAATCAGGAGACTGAGAAGGTAGTTGGTAAAACTACGACTGGATACTACAATGATGATGTGATGAACATTGTGTACAATATTAATGAGGTGACGGATGAAAATAAATCAAAATCAAGATGAAGGAGGTGAGACATGTAAGAAGGGTAAATCTATTGAGGAAAACATGGTTTCATCTAGAAAGGAAAAGGAGGTTGGTGTTGTTCAGCCACATGAAGTTGGACATGATAGAAAGAAGGAAGGCATTTTTCATTAGGAAAAGAAAAGGAGGTTGACTTTGATCAAGCAACTGAATTTGGCATGATGGAAAGGAAGGGTGCACTGTTTCATCGGGAAAAGAAAAGGAGGGTGACAATGTTCAGTCAGATGAAGTTGACAATGAAGGACCACAAAGGGAAGAGACAAGTCGAGAAAGAGATGAAAATGTGTGGGAAGATGATAACGATGACTTGCGAGTGGAGCTTCATCAGAAACAAGAGGTTATGTCAGGTATGAACCGTATTGTCCTGCTAATAATATGTAAGCTATAAGTATTTTTTTAAATCTGACAAAGATTTATTTTTTCATTACACAACAACTACATCGAAGAGGGGTAAGCCAAAGGTAAATGCACATGGTGGTTCTAAAAGGGTTAAAAGTGTGAAGGCTCCTGTAAGAAGTAGATATTTTTGGAATAAAAATTATTCGGAACACTAGTGTCAAAGAATTGATACCAACAATTGAGTGGTACAGAGACGCAAAGTAAGTGTCTTAAACATACAAACATCGGATGTTACATTGTCTTATAGCTATGTAACAACCTAAAATATAAATCATTCATGTTTCAGGCCCAAGCCATTCGAGTTAACAATGAGGACTGACATTGACAAAACTTGCTTCAAAAGGATAATCGAACCTACTGTTTGGTGGGCTAATTTGGTAAGGGTGGAGAGATGCATTTCATAAATGGGTCATCTCAATTACCTTGATGTACATCTTATTTTTCAGCAGGTACATATCATTTTGTGAATGCATGAATTGAAAGAGGCCCTTGTCCTTCTCCGTGAGCATCAACTACAAAATGCATCTGATGACCACAAAGCAGCTATAGTGGACACCATGTTCATGCGGTAGTTGATTGACCAAAATATAGGTGCTAAAGGAGTAACAAAATTACAAGACCTTCCACCTAAGGTTGTGAAGTACTTTAAAAGGGAATACCCTTACATGCATGGTAAGTTCTGGGACAACATTGACTTCATATGCAACCATGTGTTTGTTGGTGGAGACCATTGGGTTGCTGCAGAGATAGATCTGGTAAAGTGGAGTGTCAATGTATATGATTGCAATGTCAACTCGAAGTCCGAGAAGTTAATCAAGGATGAAATGGTGCCCGTAGTTACATATGTGCAAAAAATCATGTCAAAGTACGAGCCTCTAGTAGAAAAATATGAACATAAGGTGAAAACACCATTAACTAGGAAGGGAGGGTTGAAAAACTGAATCAGAATGCAAGATCGTAAGTACTTCGTTAAGTCAAGCTTATCTAGAAAATTTATTTGTTATTCCATTTCGACATTAACCAAAATAAATATGTTAATAAGTTCTGCAGCGGTGATTATGCCCCATACACAGTTAAATATATAGAGTGGCTTAGCATGGGTTGGGGAGATCTCACCCTTATCTAAGACAAGATTGTGGACCAACACAGGTTTGACCTTGCAAATAGTGTCTACGAACACGAGTGGAAGACCATGTTCAGCTTGATTTGACTCTTATGTTCCTTAAAGTTCCTTTATCATGCTGATTTTAGACCTTACTTTGACTCTTACACGTAAAACATTTAAGGTGTAATTATTTGCATATTGCTCTTGCTTTACCTTTGCACTTTGCCATAATTGAAATTCTTAATGTATAGGCAGCTATGGCTCCAACTTTACTTAACTTATTACGTCTAAAACACAACCTCATAAATTATTGAGGTCACAATAGTATGGAACATCCAAGAAACACAAATTATCTCTCCATCCAATCCTCTCAATCTTAACCTTATGATATCCAAATCAACCGGTACCATACATACAATAAACTAAGACGACGGAACTTGAAGGAAGATGGATGAGCAATCGAGAAGGGCATACAAATGCTTGAATTTATAATTGTGCTTAATATTATTTAGTTGTTCATATAATAACTACCATTTAAGGTCCAAATCAGCGTGGTAGAGTCAAGTACGATTAAACTATCTCGTCACCCAAGCGTATATATCTTATGAATCATTAGAATAAGTAAGATACACGTTAAGCATAAAAAATTTTCATCACAATTTAAACATGTTTCCAACTTTTACAAATTCATCCCAGTTGTGACATGAATATGTAAAAACCTGTTTCTAACAAGAATGTCCACAACCAAATGAAAACAAATATTCAAACTTCATCTAAAAAATCTAACAAAATACACAAACATTTTCTTCATTCAGTTCTTGGTTTGGCGGTGCTGGATTTTTATTTATGTATCTAGCGGAAGTACATCTAGTCACATTCGTCATACTCTGCATCCTAGGTCATGTAATCATCTCCTTCAGTGGGATGGTAATCGTCGCAACGGTATTTGTCATACTCCTCATTATACGGCTCAT
The DNA here is from genome assembly GCF_046119375.1 of Phyllobates terribilis. Classification (NCBI taxonomy): domain Eukaryota; kingdom Metazoa; phylum Chordata; class Amphibia; order Anura; family Dendrobatidae; genus Phyllobates; species Phyllobates terribilis. Next base: position 28,503 of record NW_027366545.1, read on the forward strand.
CCATGACCTCTCCATCCCCTTCAGTTAAAAATGTTTTGTCACATAAATATAAATGTTTGCACAAAACTAAAAGACACATGCACACAAGTGATATAGAAATGCTTGGTGAATAAAGTTCGAAGTCACTGCCCCATGAGTTAAATTTGGCAATGTCTTCTTCTCTGAGTTCCTCTTGCACTTGTTCACCTTTAGTTGTTCCATTTCCTACATTTTCCTTCCTCGCTTCTACAGGTACTTGCATCTTTACGACTATTTCAAACCATTTTTCTGCAAATAAAAGAAATAAATTTTCAATTTTGCATTCCTCATGAAGGCCAAAAAATATATTAATTTCAAGTAAACTACTCTTCGTTCTGCTGTTCTTCACTTCATCCGTCGACATCTTTTTTGTTTTTGTCTTTGTTATAAGGTTTTTCTGAACTGCCGTGTGAAATGTTTTCAAATCTTTTGTTTTTAAAGCCGAATTGCTCTATGAACTGTTGTGTGACGTATTTTTAAAAAATGTCTAGTCTGAGTTGACTTTTCAATTTTTAAATATCTTTTTATGGGAAGTGCCGCCATGTAGGGTCAACACGTAGTAGAGTACAATGGTGGAGTGAAGTCCAAATAAACTATCTCTCCACCCAAGTATATATAACTTATTCTTATGATATCAGTCCACATTATAAAATTGTACTGTCAATATATTGAAAAATTTCAAGCACTTATGTTAGGAGCGTTGTTTTGATGATATAGTCAATAAGAGTACAAGCGTGTTATAAAGTAGGAAATTTGTTAATAGTTACATGATGACTTTTAGGTAAGACACATTGTGATGAAACATTAGAAGAATTAGTTTGAGAGATGAATGTTTTTATTATATATGAATAGTTCGGAAGAAATACTTTTACTGCTAATTTTACATATCCAATGCAATGTTGCTCTTCACAATTGGCCATATATAAAGCAGTCATGCAATATATTTTTATGCATGTTGGAGAGTTAAGTAATACTTTATGCCATATATTTTATGTTTTTGTTTTTTAATCTATTGGTGAGAAGGTACGAGTGTAGATCAATAGGGTTATATGCGTTCTGAGGGAATATTTTACTTTTCCAATGCAATGTTGCTCTTCACAATTGACTACATATGAACTATTCATGTTTGATATATTATGCATGACGGAGAGATGGGTAATAATTTATGCTACAATGAAAGTATGGTTAAAATGATAAGTAATATTTGATAACTGCATGGTGTAGGTTGAATCAGTAGTGTGTTTGTGTAGTCAAAAGTTGCATTTACAAATTTACAGGGTATAGGTTAAAGCATGAGTAGTAAAAATTTGCAGGGTATACGTTGCGTGAAAGGGAGTGGAGAGCTAAAAAGTTTGACTGTTCCATTTACACTATTGAATACGTAGAGTGCCTACGAACATAGACTACCTCAGAAATCATGTACGTCACCAGTTTGACTGTGCTCTTATATCATACAAGAGTATGTCCAACACCAATTTGACATTGAAAATAGTTTCTAGAAACATAGAGTGACAATGAAAATAGTTTGACTCTGCCCTTAACTCTCCACCTAATCCTAGAAATATTAATCCTACCAATTTATAAATATAACACACAAATGATAATATACTGACGCTTTAATTCTATTTGTACTTATACAATGCGAAGTGAGAAATTTTCACCACTGTATGATTTTGCATCATCCGACATCCTGAACGTGATTTTGTAAGGAAAAAAAATTAGTTTCAACTAGTACACTATTGAGAAATTGCTTGTTGAGGAGTTAATTATTCTAAAATAACAATTTGAACTTGTTATGAAAAACTGATAAACAGGATAACAAATCTATAAAGGTTGATATTGTACTATCAATAATATTACATGCGTGTTATAATATAGGAAATTAGGTTATCCTTAGCTTATTAAAATGAAAGACAATTCAAATTTTGAAATAAACGCACTACCACCAAGAGTCCATCTACGAAGACTGGATGTGATGACACGTTGCAAGATATATTTTGACTCCTGACCAGATGAACTTATTTATATGTGTAGTTGGCAATTAAGATTTTCAAAGCGAAAAACTATCTTTGAAAAAAACTCCACCTTATGTCATGGAAGATAACTATCTAGTTTTTCTTAATGTGCATAGCGATGGTCGATTGGTTCGTGTTCGGGGTGAATGTCCGAGAACAAGAACACATCAATCTGTTGGTGGTGATTCTCTTCTTTGGAGTCCTCATAGTCAATCTGTGAGTAATTTTGACTTGGTCGTTAACGAGCTATACCATTATTGCAACCGCGACCGTGGTGCAAGATTCTTCTACGAAAGGGTTCCAAGAACTAGGAATAAGAACTCTTGTGCATATTGAGAACGAAGGTGATGTCCAGGATCTGGCTGAGCAGGGAAGGTATCATGATTTCACCAACATAGACATTGTTTACACCCATCAAATAAAAATGAATGGTAATGTGGATGAACCTTTATCTTCAGTTGGATCAAATTAATTTGTGAAAGGAAGAGGCTTTTTTTTCTTTTAAATTTCAGAAGTTTTTAAATGTACTCTTACTAGATGGAACATTTAAGTGGATGAAAATAGTTTTATTTATGGTATGATGTTGCTAAATTATTGCATGTTTAGTACATTATAAGATATACTAGGTAACATAGCAGGATGAACAAATAAAAACCATTAAGTCACATGAAAACATTAAAATTAAATGGATCTAGGTGGAATTTTTTTAGTATTTTAATAGTGACGTGAGTATATAAATATATACGCATATGCCCTCAAAACTTTCACAGCAAACTCAAAAATCACTTCTCATTTCATGGAAAACACCACATTGTTCTCCCTTGTCCCAACCGGTGGGACTATTGTCAATGGTCCGACAGGCTCGAACCAATCTTACCGGTACGTAGGAAGCATAACACGGTAGTGGGAGACTCAAACGGGAAATCTCAAAAACGTTTGGGTATTGAAAGAGGAAGTATAAAGATTGAATGGAGGTGATGTTGACATAAAAATCTTCTTCGAAGTAGTAAACGAATAAAGTATACGCCTCCTCAGACCAGTCCAAACTCATGTAGATTCAGCGGCGTTGGTGGACGTTGCTATGGATGTTACTTTCACAACCTTATATGTTATTCCATAGGAAGAAGTGGCACACCTGCTCGATGCAATATGGCAACTGGAGTCCGACGTTGCCTCTGGGGACAAGGTGTCAAACGAGACTATCCAAAACTAGTAATGCAGCGGTTTAAAGTACTATAGTCAAGAAACAAAAATTATGTTATTGTAATTATTATATAGTTTGTGTTGATGTAAATAAAAATGGTCAAGAAACACAAATTATCTCTCCACCCAATCCTACCAATCTTAACATTGTGATATCTCAATCAACCTGTATCATACATACAACAAACTGAGTTCAATAACATCTTCGTTCAACAATAACAACAACTAAAACCTGTACCATAGATACAACACTAATAATTGCTAAATTACAATTGTAAAGAAACTTCAAGATTGATAAATATCTCCAACATTTCACCACATCATGAAGAGAAATAATTAGTTTATTTTCCATCTCCCTACGGACTGTGCTAATGAGATGCTTCTAACTATGTTAGTGAGTTCTTCAATCATCATCTCGACAACCATTAGTTTATTTTCCATGTATTTAACTGTGTTAGTGAGTTCATGAACTTGACTTTCCAAAAACATATCCTTGGTTGTTTTATAGAGAAGGTGTCGTTTTGGGGTGGTGATGGATGTGGTGAGTAAATCCTATTTCCGTACCTGTCATGGGTCTGCTACCATTCGTATGTTAACACACAAATTTGAATATAAACACAAACTATCCTATTTCAATATGTTAGGGGGAAATTAATTAGAATTGACTTAGATATTCATTTATACATCCCCTTGATCCATTGGACGATGGACTATAATTAGTCATCGACTCGTATGCTTCACGCGACAGACCTAATTCACTTACAATATATTGATGGTATATTTCTTCTTCTTCATGTACCATGCGAAGTTCCTCTTCATCATCATAGTACGAATTTTCTTCATCCGACATCGTGAAACTCAAATGGTACGTAAAACAACCTCAGTTTGAACCACAATCCAGTTGAGAGATTGCTTGGTTAAGGAGAGTATTATTCTAAAACTAACTATTAGAACATGAATTAGAAACAAAAATAAAGATGATAAAAAATATCAAAGGATAAATAGTAAGAGCCTAATCTCGAAGGAGAAGGCTCAATTGGATGAAACCGAATGAACAGTCTGCTGAACTTATGATAACCTTTATTTCTCAATCACACAACACACTTTAGAGGATGATAAAGGGAGGAGAAAAATATCCAAAAACCAGAGTTAAAGTACATTGTAAATCCTATAATCGTTCATCAATTGAAGTATTAAGAAATTGAAGCATCCATATGACAAACCTGGGAGAACCTGGCAAGAATCTAGAGGATGGGTCGGGAGTAGTTAAAATATGTAAACTATATGGTCCTTGTTTCCAATCATTCCATAGATTTTTTGGTCCTCGAACTCCTGTTGATGTAAACCACTAAGATAAACAATTTGGAATTTTTATTTTGGTGTTTTTTGTTCATATGTATACAATAAAATAATACACATTTGTAACAACATGATGTGACATTTTTCTGTCAGATTATTTTACCGAAAAAAAATTGCACGTGGTTTTGGTTGCATCAGAAGGATTGCAGAGATAAAAGGTTTTGCAAACAACATTCTACCTAAATATTAAACATCAAGGATTCTCTTACAATACAAAATTTTCAGTCGAAATGTGTTGTATCAGAAGGAGTGGAGAGATAAATTGTTAGACTTGGTTCATGTAAGATTTTATTTGTATTTCCATGCAAATGAGCCAAAAAGGTAAATAAACAGGGTTATTTTGTTCTTCTTGAATTTTTAGTTTTTTGGCCGATATTTGTATGGGGTTTAAACCTTATTTGTATCATCTCTTTAATATAATCTTCATCATTTCAAAGTTCATACTCGAATAACTGTTGGTTTTATTTCCAAGATATCCTTTTTAAGAATAAGATTAATAAAGTACCCTGGAAGGATAGTAAACTTTCAATCCATGTAGAAATATAAAGAAATCAAAGTGGACGGAAACAAGCTTAAAAGTACCATACATACACCCATGTAGAAAACAATTAATGTTCAACCTATGAAATTGGCTAGAACTTGAGCTAGAAGCTGAATGGTTTGGGGTTATCTCGGACACTCCCTGAATTTCTAAAATTCTGGGAGGACAACTTGTTGTCCATCATTCATCATCATCAGAATGAAAGTTGTGGCAGGGATAATATCATTCAAACCACGTCCATTCAACATATAGTTGTTTTAGCATGTCGAACCTCAACTTCAAGACTTCTGTGTCTTTCCCCATTCCGGTAGTCTCGTTCCAATTTCGAGATATAACATCCCAGTCTAGATCCGTGCATGCCGAGTTGTTGTGAATGTAGTGGATAGTATGAATAACCAAAACATCGTCAAGATCGTCATCGAAGTCATACGTTGCTTCAGTTTCCTGTTGTATAAGTCAAAATGTTATATTCTAGTTAAAAAAACTTATTATCATCATACAAAAAAAGTTCACCTTGGTTCGAGGAATGCTAAACATAGTTTCGGTAATAGTTGAAGTCGTCCATGATGGAATTGGACACATGTTGCTGCCATCCCTTTTAGAAGAATAGTAACGGTGATACACCATACCTCACCATACCAAAAATACACTCTTGAAAAAATACTCATTGTACAAATTGTAGAAGGGAGAAGATATTATTGGATGAGTTTGATGTTGGAAAAACCAGTGTATTTATAGTTGAAGTTGGACGAAGAGAGGGGTTAAGCTATAATGCAGTTCACATGCAAATTTCGAATCTCTCTTTCATGATGAGGGGTGACAATGTCCCGGGTCTTTAGCTGCAAAGCCTGCAAAGATACTACATGGTAAAGTCACTAAATATTTGAGCAATATTTGTCATTAAAATATGATACGTTTTATTATGGTACACAAATTGTGTGTAAGATATTTTCTTTAGGATGACAAGGCATTGTTTCATCTTGCAACGAATTTGAAACAAAATCATAACAACTAGGAACTCTTACACTAAATATTGTACATAAACACAAAACTATCGCTAAAAATAAGTTCCTAACTACGCAAAAAATCTTCCCTTACCTTTCCATACGCAAAAATACAAAATACAATTGCATCCCAGAAACACCTGTTACATGGATGACTAGGATAACCTTTACCTCTCAATCACACAACAATCTTTAGAAGATGATAATGGGAGGAGGAAAAGATCGAAAAACCAAAGTTAAAGTACACTGTAAACCCTAGAATCATTCATCGATTGAAGTACTAAGAAATTGAAGCATGTAGAGGACGAACATGGAGAACCTGGCCAGAATCGAGAGAACGGTACTAGGAGCAGTTTAGAGGATGAATGGAAACCAGGGGAACCTTGCCGGAACTGATACGGCGGAACTGGAAGGAAGATGAATGATGAATCGATGCGGTCGTACACATGCTTGAATTTATACCTGTGTTTAATATTATGTACTCCATGTAGAATCTACCATTTATGGTCAAAATCAGTGTGGAAGAGTGAAGTCCGAATAATCTATCTCGCCACCCAAGCATATGTATCTTATGTTTATGATATTAATACACATTAGAAAACTTTATCGTCGATATGATGATATTGTAGCACTTATTTTAGGATCGTTGCTTATGATCATAATGTACTGTGGATAAGAGTACATGGGTAATATAAAATGTACCTTCTTTCGACAAAATCACGAACCTCACTATTGTAATCTATGAACCATTGCAATATGTTATGTTAACAATAAGAATCATAATTCTTCATCACATTTTCAACCTCTCCGGTAGTCTTGTCCTCAGTCCCCAGTTCTTCAGTCCCCAGTTCTGGCGGTCTCCCCAGTACTCATGTCCTCTTCCGGCTTCGGTCTCCACAACTCCGGTGGTCTCCACGGTACTCCTCTCCTCCAGAGGCTTCGACGGTCCCTCCTTCAGTTCTCAAGGTTACCTTTTTCATGTTTTACTTTTATTGACTTTGTTAATTATAATAATTGCTAGAAATTATTAAAATATTTTATGGATTTTGGATTATATAGAATTATTTAAATTTTATGAATATATATAATTGCTGGAAAATATTTTATGAATATATATAATTGCTGAAAATTATTTAAATTTTTCTGGATTTAGGATTATATAGAACTTTTTAGGGAATTATTTAAATTCTTGTGGATTTAGGATTATATATAATTGTGAATTTAGGATTATATAGAATTTTGGATCTAGTATTATATAATTGTGGATTTAGGATTATATAGAATTATTTAAATTCTTGTCGGAGATTATTTAAATATTAAAATAATTAAAAATATTAAAATATTAAAAATGATTTAAAATTATTGAAATATTTCATGCAAACATATATTACTATTAGATAGAATTTCATTGAAATATAGGATTATTCAGACTTGTATATAGGATTTTTTAAAATATTTTGTATATATATATGGTTATAAATTATGGAAATATTTAAATTATTAAAATACTTGTGAATATATGATTTTTGTGAACTAGGATTCTTTGAAATAAAATATGATATATTAAAAATCATAATTATAATGTTTAATAATTATATAAATATTAAAATTATTAAATTATTCTTGTAAGTGTATACAACAAAAATAAATTAGAAAATACGATTAGAGAATGTGATTAGATGTAAGATAATAAATATGAGTTCCATATATATAACTAGAGAATACAATTATATGTGAATCCACATTTAACTATCCGTGCTACAGAAATGGATCAAGACCTTAGTTGGATGTATTAGAGACTCACGAGAGGGTTGTTAACCCCAGGATTTTTTGAGAAAGTGAAAGAGTTTATCCAGTTTTCCTTAGGTCATCCAACTTGTATGAGTGGAGTACAGATTAAACGCCCCTTCTCTAAGTATGATTGTAGTAATTAAAGTTATCGAAATACCGATGATGTTGAATTACAGATTTTGAAGAATGAGTTTGTGAAAGATTACCAAGTATGATTTTTTTTCATGGAGAGGGAACCGTGTTGAATCCCCTTCCCTTGAGGGGGTTGGGTTCGGTTTCACTCAAAGAATGATTCTCGATGCCACCGATCCAGAAGTAGTCTTCCAGGAAGATGAGCCCCTGAATGTAGAAGGTCAAAAACTTTTTGATATGATGAGAGCGGCGACCGAACAAGAAATATAGCCTGGTAATAGAAGACACTCTTCTTCTTCTACATTTGCTAAAATGATGGATATCAATTGTCGGCATCAGAGTTCAATAGGTTTAATGTACTATATGTGCAAATTCATACAATAACTTCTCCAAGAGGACAACAAGATGCCAACGAATTTTGCTAACATAAAGAAGCTGGTTAAGGGTTTGGAGTTGTCTGTTGAGGTTATTGACTGTTGTTTCCTAATGCATGATTTACTAGGGGGAGGAAGATGCAGATTGAAGGAAGTGCATCGTTTGTGGCCACTCACGGTGGAAACTTATGATCCAAGGAAAATAAAAAAAGAAGAAATGCCAGAGTTCCTTATCAGAAAATGTTTTATTTCCCAATAACTCCAAGGCTACAGAGATTGTATGTTTCAAAAGCAACTTCCCATCATATGACGTGGCATGCAGACCATCAGATGGTTGGTGACAAGATGTGTCACCCGTCCGACTCTCCCGCATGGAAACGTCTTAGTGAGCTGCATTATGATTTTGTCGATGAAGTGAGAAATATAAGATTAGGTTTATGCTCCGATGGGTTTCAACCATTCAACAACTTCAGGCAGAAATATTCATCATGGCCGGTCATTTTAACATCCTACAATCTCCTCCCAGGCATGTGCATTGAGGATGAATTTATCTTTTTGACGGTTTCGGTCCCCGGGCCTAGAAATGCGAAACAACAAATGGATATTTTCTACAACCGTTGATTGCAGATTTAAAACAATTATGGGAGTGTGGAGTCATAACATACGACGTTCATAAACGCCACAATTTCCAACTAAAAGCAGCTCTTATGTGGACAATTAACGATTTTCCCGCATATTCTATGTTGTCTGGCTGGAACACTGATAACGTCCATTTTGTACATATTTTCGGAGTCTAGTTGCATCTTAGTTTAAGTCATTTTCATGCATATTTCATATATTTTATAGTTAATTTCACATTATCTTGTATTCGGAGTCTACACTCGTGCTTTTATGTATTTCAGGTACTTTTTTGGGCAAATTAATACAAGACTTTTGAAGAGGCTTATAACGGAGCATATCAGATTGGATTCAGTGATGACCCACTTGAATTTCATGGAGTTGATGTTTTATGGATGAAATTTGAAGAGTCGGTCTACTTGATAATGCATTGGTCAAAGGAAATGGTGGGCCATTTGATAAATCGTGCTGATAAATTAACTAAGGGGAGATTAATTAGGTAGAGAAGTTGAATGGTTTGTGACTTTATCTAAGGGGGAGCCTATTAGTCAAAGGTGTTACAATATATGAGGAGGTTCAGCTTTGTTATAAATTACGTGTTGAATACTACAATTGATCTCTCTTCTTCTAGCTTGAGGCTAGAGTATTTTTGGTCTTTGTTTTGGGAGGGAAGTCAATATTTCGTTCTTTTTGGACATCGGCGAGATTAAACTTCAAGACGGAGTTTTTATGCTAGTTTGATTTGAAGACTTGGTATTATTGTTCTATCCTTTATCAACTTGGATTATTACTTTATATTGAGATTGTATTTTCTTTCTTGGTATTATTGCATAATCCATATATATTGTTGGCTAGTTTAAATCATGTGATTGTGTATTCGATCATGATTGGCTAAATTCCGAGTTCTAAGGTTATTGGTGATCCAGACAATGTGAATTTAGATAGAATTATGCTTTTGCCTGAGTTGAAATATTGTTGATTCATTCCTAGAAGCTTTATGGCCATTTTAGTCGAGGCTAATTGGATCCTATTAGAGTTTGAGACTGAGAGGTGATAACAATAACAGGTAATCAGGTAGGGGTGTAAGATTGAAAGGTGATAGCTTTTACCAGAATCCTAGGAATTGAACCTGAGTGTTATTTATGCGAGAAAAACTTAACTACTCTTGAGCATCTAAGTCGTCATAGATGTTCTAGGTTTAGGTTGATTTAGCGGAGCGCGAAAGCGAATGTTATTTCAGTTTATCTCTAGACTCTAAGTGCCTAATGGGTTTGAATAAGATTAGCTCTGTGCGATAGCGATTTCTAGTCTAGTTTAGACACATTTACTATCGTCTGAAAGGATTTAGTGAATTACCTTAGATGACTTACCTTCAATAATTAGACCAGATTCGGGTGGAGTTTGATTTTATCTATTGAAGCATTATGGCGATGATCCTTAACCTTAGACACATTTATCCTATATCTTCTATCTCTCTTTTATTTTCTTTCTTAGTTGTTAATTCTTTTGATTTCCCAATATCATACATTTTCAGCCTCGCACACCAGTATTATTTCAATTAATATTACATTGGTCTCTGTGGGATCGACACTTGATTACTACAACTGATCTCCTAAACTTGCGAGTAGGTTTTAGCCACATCAAGCAATGCTGGTAGGGTGCTCGGAGGGCCCTTTACGTGGACTCGAGGATCGGAGGCGAATAATAGGGTGGCCAAGCGTCTTGATAGGGTGCTCGTAAACTGTGATGGCCGCATTGAGTGGCCGGAAGCTAGCGTTTGTCACCTACCAATTGTCAAATCGGATCACGCTCCTTTGTTACTTACCCTCAGAAACGGCCCACTGACAGGGTCCTCGCGGAGACCTTTCCGGTTCGAGGCGGCTTGGATGGCGGACCCCCGTTTCAATGATGTTGTGAAGGAATCATGGGCACCCGAAATCTGTACTACAGTGGCTCTGGAAAGGTTAAAGGGGAGGTTACTGGCTTGGAATAAGGAGGAATTTGGGAACATTCACTTTCGCAAGAGAAGGCTCCTTGCAAGGCTGGCCGGAATCCAGGAGGCTTTCAAAAGGGGGACGTCTAACAGACTGATTGCGTTGGAAATCAAACTGCGGGGGGAGCTTGAGCAGACGCTTGATCAAGAAGAACACTTGTGGCGCCAAAAGTCTAGAGAACTCTGGCTCACGGAGGGGGATCGAAACACGAAGTTTTTTCATCTCTTGACGGTGGTGAGGAGAGGGAGGAATAAGATCAAGAAATTGACTCTGGAATCTGGTGAAACAGTGAGCGAGGATGATGATTTGGAGAAGGCGGCCACTGCTTTGTACAAGAATCTGTTTGGAAGAGATGATTCTGATGGTGGCGGGCCGACTGGGCCGACTGGCCTGTTTCCTTCACTGCCAGCGGAAATTTGGGCCAAATTAGATGACCCAATTGAAGCCTCAGAGATCAGAATTGCTGTTCGGAAAATGGGGGCGCTTAAAGCGCCCGGTGCGGATGGGTTCCAAGCGATATTTTTTCAGAAGTGTTGGGATATTGTTTGTGATTCGGTGGTGGATGGAACCAAGCGTTTCTTTGAGTCTTCCTCTCTCCCGGGTGGACTCAACGAAACACTTCTTGTCCTTTTGCCAAAGGTGGGAAAGCCGGAGCGGTTAACCCAATTTCGTCCGATTAGCTTGTGCAACGTGCTCTATAAGACGATCACGAAGATTATGGTGAATAGAGCTCGGGATGTCCTTCCTTCCTTGATTAGCCCAACTCAAGGAAGTTTCCTCCCGAAAAGGAGTATCACCGATAACATAGTTATCGCACAAGAGCTTGTTCATTCTATGAGGAAGAAGCGGGGGAAGTCGGCTTGGATGCTACTCAAGATTGACCTCGAAAAGGCTTACGACCGCCTTCGGTGGGATTTCATTCAAGAAACGCTCATCGATGCCAGGTTCTCTCAGAAATGGGTTGGATGGATCAAGGAGTGCATCTCCTCGTCTTCGATGCGGGTGGTGTGGAATGGAAACCTTACGGAAAGTTTCAATCCCGAGAGAGGGGTCCGGCAAGGGGACCCACTCTCACCATACATCTTCATCCTATGCATGGAAATATTTAGCCAAATGATTGATGAGGTCGTTAGAGTTGGAGAGTGGAAACCGTTCAAGATCTCTAGAAGTGGGCCGGAGATCTCCCACGTTTTCTTCGCCGACGACATCGTGCTAGCGGCCGAGGCGTCCCCGAATTAGATGAGGTGCATTATGGAGTGTATTGACTCATTTTGCTCGGCATCCGGGTTGAAGGTGAGCGTGGAAAAATCTCGGGTTTTTGTTTCGCCAAACGCCGGTGAAGACTTGATCCAGGCTATTGGAGTGGAGGCGGGATTACCGGTTACCACTAACCTGGGGAGTTACTTAGGGATACCCTTGCTCCATAAAAGGGTGTCGAAGGAAACTTTCCAACATGTGGTGGACAAGATGAATGCAAAGCTTGCGGGGTGGAAAAGGAAATTTCTTAGTATGGCGGGGAGAATCACTCTTGCCCGGTCGGTCCTTTCGGCGGTCCCGCTCTACTCTATGAGCACGATTAGCATCCCATCAAGCACAACAACCGAGCTTGATCGTATCGTTCGAAGCTTCTTTTGGGGCGAAATGGATGGCAATAGGAAAATGCATCTTGTGGCTTGGAAGGAGATTTGTAAGACCAAATACCTTGGTGGGCTTGGGCTCAAATCGATGAAGGATGCAAACCTGGCCCTTTTGGGCAAATTGGGCTGGCGGTTTGTAAACAGTAGTGACTCTCTATGGGCCAGGGTGCTTTGTGCTAAGTATGTTAGTACTAGAGGCAAAGTGCAGAATGTCTCCCCAATTTGGCGTGGAATCTCGAAGGGTCTATCAGAGGTGGTCCACCCAGGTTGCGTTTGGAATGTCCGGGACGGGAGATCGGCTCGGTTTTGGGAGGACGTGTGGTTGGGCGAAGCCCCGCTGGCGGCTGGTACTGATGGTATTATTCCGACGGATTTTGCGGAACTCAGTGTGGCGGACTTCTGGGTTTCGGAAGCAGGGTGGGACTGGGAGAAGTTGGGCTCCTTGCTCAGTTCTTCTCAACGGCTCCTTCTCAGCGCAATCACCCTCAGCGAGGACCCTCTCCTGTGCGACGAAATTCGTTGGCGGCATTCCAAGGATGGGGAGTACTCAATCCGGTCTGGATTGGAATGTATCCGGGGTACAGGTAACTTCGCCTGGTCAGATGGGGGTCTCTTCAAGGAGATCTGGCGCATTCCTGTGCCGGAGAAAGTGAGATTCTTTCTCTGGAGAATTGCTAAGGGAGGGCTTCTCACCAATCAAGAGAGGTTTCGAAGGCATATGAGCAACACACCGGTGTGTTAGGCCTGTAATTCAAGTGTGGAGGATTATGGGCATATCTTTATGCATTGTGTAACTGCTAAGAAGGTCTGGAATGCTATGGGAGGTCCCGCGGCTGCTAGATCTTTCCTTATTCAGGATTTTGTGGTGTGGTTCAGAATGAATTTGCTGGGGGTGAGGCTCGCTGGGCAGATCTTGGAGGCATGGCCGGCGGTGTTTGCGTTTGCACTTTCGAGTTTGTGGCAGTGGAGGAATGAAAGGATCTTAAATAGGACACCTTGTGTGGCTAACGCGGCAGCGCAGATTCTGGGGAAGGCGACGGCATACAGGTCCGCTTCTGCATCTCGGATACGTGTGTGCTTGGGAGCCAGTTCTGCTGGCAAAGAAGCTGTGTTTATCGGATGGGCTAAACCGAATCAGGGGAGGGTTAAGATGAACACAGATGGGGCGGTGAGAGTCTCCGGGGAGGCAGCGGCGGCTGGGGTTCTCAGGAATGATCGTGGGGAGTGGGTCGGGGGTTTTGCAATTAATCTGGGGACTTGCTCGGTTGTTCGTGTTGAACTTCGGGGAATACTTGGGGGTCTGAAGTTCGCCTGGGACCGTCGTTTCCGCGAGGTTGATTTGGAGACGGATTCGAGGGAGGCCGTCTCCTTTATCGAGAAGGGGGTTTCTTCTCATCACCCGCTCTCTAGCCTGGTATGCGAGTGCCAAGGCTTTCTCCGCTTGAGTTGGTCCGTCCGACTCTCCCATGTCTTTAGGGAAGCCAATTTCCTGGCCGACTCCCTCGCGTCCTATGCTTTTTCTTTTCCCCTCGGTTACCATGAGTTTGGCACCCCGCCTGTGGGGTCTGACCAAATCATGTTAAACGACGTTTCCGGTTCTTATGTAATTCGTACTATTGTAATATAACCGAGAGCGTCGTCTCTCTTGACCAAAAAAAAAAGCAATGCTGGTAGACAAGCATGCCCTTATTGCATGGAAGAGACAAATGCATTCCCACTGCCCAAGTCTGGTAAACAGTCGTGGTTTGATTTCTCCCTAAAAGTTTTTGCACCCTCGTCATTTATTTCGCAAAAATGTCACTAATTTTCATAAAGGCAAACAAGAGCAAAAGAGGCTCATAGGGGTGAGAACTGGAGATGAAATGTTCGTTGAGCTGGACCGTTTGGGGTTCAAAAAGGCATATGAACCTGGGGCGGAAAATACTAATGCTTTACTGTCCAAAAAACATAGGTGTAATAAAAAAAGTATCGTCTGGGATTTGCCTTATTGGAGAATGAATTTCATTCGGCATAATTTAGATGTCATGCACATTGAGAAAATGTGTTCGATAACGTTTTTAATACCGTGCTCAATGTCCTCGGGATAACGAAAACAATGAAAAATCTAGGGAAGAGTTGAATGACATCTGTGATCGGCCTGAGATAGCTAAAGATACGGCGACTGGGAAATTTCCAAAAGCAAAGTATGCTTTGGATAGGGATTCAAAACTGGTCTTTCTTGAGTGGATACTAGAAAATAAAGTTACCAAACGGGTATGCGTCTAAGTTGTCCAGATATGTCAATCCTAACAATCTGAATAAAGCATGCAATAAAAAGTCATGATTGCCATGTATTTATGAAACGACTTCTACCAATCGCACTTCGGGAGCTTCTACCGAAAAAAGTGTGGCAGCCATTAATGGACCTGAGTATCTTCTTCAATGAGTTAACTTCCACCTCACTGACAAGAAGACATGCATCGTCTGGATCTTGAAATCCCAAACATATTGTGCAAGTTGGAACGTATTTTCCCGCCCAGTTTTTTTTACTCTATGGAGCATCTCCCCCTGCATCTTCCTTAAGAGGTAATGATGGCAGGGCCAGTTCAATATCGATGAATGTATCCATTTGAAAGGTATTGAATTTATTTTTGGCGTTTCTCCACCCATTTATTCACTAGAGGTGAGTTCCGGTGAAAACAACCCTTATGGTGTGAAGTGCGAAGCATGTTGAGCCATTAGATTAGAAAATGGAGGGTTGGGATTAAAAGATGGGTTTTTTAAGAGATAAATCCATAAAAGGCCTCTTTTCATTAATTTGTTCCAAAATTAGACCCCTAATTTAGTGTAATAATTTGATGTAACAATACCTAATTTAATGTAACAAAACTTAATTTATTGTAGCGGTAACGATTAATTTTCTTCTTGTAGGATTTTAATGTAACAAAACTCAATTTAATGTAACAATTAACTTCTTTTTTGTAACGATTTAATGTAACAAAACTACACTTAATGTAAGGGGTCTAGTTTTGGAATAAATTAGTGAAAATGGTCTATTTTTATCTTTGCCCCGTTTTTTAATGAATCCACGCGGTGGCATTTTTGTAATTAATGGTGAACTGTTATTTTTATTTTTATTTTTACGTTTTCTGGGTGATTTTTTTATGCCTTTAGATGTGAACATTAGCGTGTTATATGTGAACATTAGTTTGTTATATGTGTATCCGAGAAAGTTTGCACTTCACACCATAAGGATTGTTTTCACCGGATCCTTATTCTTATTCTCTATGTATAACTATTAGATTACAAAAACAGATATTTGAGAATGTGTTTGTAGAAAAAGGTGAGCAGTTAATGCAGGGTGGAAGGAAGCATTACCAGTGGATATTTGCAAGAAGAAATCGCGAAATTTACATCATTTTATTTTACTAAAGGTGATCCGAGGCTACCCAATCGTTTGAGAAGAAATGAAACTTGTGATATGGACGTCGATGACGAAGTCGACCGACTATCAATTTTCAAATCGAAGTGAAGGCCACTGCATGGTAGCACCAAGAGATATCTTGATGATGCTGAGATTATCGCTGCTAGGACCTATGTTCTTCTGAATTGTCCTAAAATCGAAGCTCACAGAAAGTAAGCATTGCTAGAAAGTGCAATATTATATTAGTGCAATCATATATCTATCGACGAATGTGATTTGATTTGGGTGTTTTCGTTTTAAAGGGTTTTCATGGCCGGGTTGCGCGACAGGAACCATGGAATAAGCGTGACGGAAATTGAAAAAAGTTTGAGAATGACTTTGACTCTTGGTTCAAACGTCATGTAAGTACTTGCGAGATTCCTTTATTTTGAGTCTTGCAAAGTGTTGGAACTCTTACAACTGTCTATTTGAATTACAGGTCCAAGGTCCAACTATTTATACCAATCCGATCATTCTGATCCTTGCAATGGGACCGTGTAGAGCGGTCAACAAATATAAATGGTACTATGTAACGGGCTTCAAGTTCCTAAGTCAAGAATATGAGCAGGACAAGCTTACAATTAATAGCGGTGTTTGCGTAAGGGGAACACAATATGTCGATGGAGAAAATGACTTTTATGGGGTGTTGACTGACCTAATTGAGTTAGAGTATCCAGCTCTGCCAATGAAGAAGACCGTCATATTCAAATGTGACTGGTTCGACCCAACGGATAGTGGCACCAACACTAACATTTGAAACAACACGGTGGATGTTAATCACAGACTGAGGTACAATAAATGTGAACCATTTGTTAGTTAAGCTTTAATCATCTTGTTAAAGCTTAATCTATTTCTCTTTGTTTTGATGATAACAAACTAATATGTTTAATCTCTTAGTGTTTTTAAGCCTTCCAGGACATTGCCATATTTGTAAGGATGCGCTTAAGTCACTTAGATATGCGCTTGACTGGTCACAGTCGCGCTTAACACCAAGCGGAGAAAGTAAGTTTCGCAAACGGTGTTTAATAAATCCATTCAAGACCAAGAAGTAAGAGTGATCGAGCTTCGAGGGCATAGGTATGCGCTTGAATGTAGTTGAAGAAAGTTGATCACGAGGTTCCACTGAAGCCTAGGGTGTGCCAGAGCACAGGAGAACAAATCTAGACGCTTCGAAGGCTGGTAAGGCGGGAGAGTGCAAGTTGCGTGCACAGGAAGGTGCGAGAAGAACTTCACACTCTTTGGGACGCTACTCCAGGGATCGCCAGCGTGGCAAGAGTTTGTTAGAGCTTAAAGCACACGGATTGCTTATGTGGCGTGGATCAACACATGGAGAACAAAACCAAATCACTCCAAGCCGTTGATTAATTCTGGTGAAATGATCAAGGCACACGGATTGATGAGGTGGCATTTTATATAGTCTCAGTTTGTTACACGGTTAAGCTATAGGGTTAGTGTTAGTTGAGCTTTGGTAGGAATATTAAAGCTCAATGTATTTCTCTGTGTTTTGATGATAACAAACTAATATGTTTAATCTCTTAGTGTTTTTAAGCCTTCCAGGTCATTGCCATACTTGTAAGGATGCGCTTAAGTCACTTAGAGATGCGCTTGACTGGTCACAGTCGCGCTTAACACCAAGCGGAGAAATCAAGTTTCGCAAAACGGTGTTTCAATAAATCCTGTCAACGTACAGATGTGAGTGTAGGCGTGCTTCTAAGCCATTGAAGATGCGCTTGAAGCAAAAGGAGAAAGTTGATCACGAGGTTCCACTGAAGCTTAGGGTGTGCCAGAGCACAGGAGAACAAATCTAGACGCTTCGAAGGCTGGTAAAGCGGGAGAGTGCAAGTTGCGTGCACAGGAAGGTGCGAGAAGAACTTTACACTCTTTGTGACGCCACTCCAGGGATCGCCAGCGTGGCAAGAGTTTGTTAGAGCTTAAAGCACACGGATTGCTTATGTGGCGTGGATCAACACATGGAGAACAAAACCAAATCACTCCAAGCCGTTGATTAATTCTGGCGAAGTGATCAAGGCACACGGATTGATGAGGTGGCTATTGCTTAGTCTTCTAGTTTGTTACAAGGAATTAAGCAAGGGTAGCTTAAGGTTTTTTTTGTATAAATAGAGGACTATAGCATTCACTCTAGTAGAGGAGATCAGAGGGATTTCGAAGCTGTAATACAAAGTGAGTAGTTCATAGGGAAAGCTAGGGGTGCTTAGATTGATTACTCAGGTTTGTATTCAGAGAGAGTGTAGAGCCATTTGTTCTTGAGCTGATTGGTTGTATTGTGAGGAGAAAGCTTACAAGTGAGCTTCTCGTGTTGAAGCAAGAGATTGTAACCCTATTCAATCAATACAAAATTAGTGGTGAGTTTTATCCCGAGTCAATTAGTGGCTTAGGGTTCTCACCTTGGAAAAAACTCTTGTGTTGTGTGCAAATAGAAGTGCGCTTTAATAACTTAAAGCGCGCTTTATTGTCGTCTGACCACTTCCGCACTTAAAGGACATTAGTAAATTCATCACTAAGTGTCCTACATTGGTCAAGCGCATCTCAAGTATCGAAAGCGCAATTCAATACTAGTGAAGCGCATCTAAGGCTTAATGAACCTTAGAGACAAAAGACAATAGCTGATCAAAACACGTATTTTCAACTTTGGTAACGTGTTATTTCCAACAATTGGTATCAGAGCGCCAGGTTTGCCTATTTGCACTAATCCTTTTACAGGTTCAAAAGGATTCTCAAGTCTAGAACAATGGCCAGCTTCAACCTCGGTATTTCTCTCGCCAAGCCCCATGTCCTTATTGAAGGCGAACTTGAATGGTGGCTCACTATGACGAAGAACTACATCCAGCAAACCGACTATCAGTGCTGGAAGATTATTGAAAAGGGTGATGAGAAGATCTCCGAGACGGATGACTCAAAATGGGAAGCAAAAGAGTACCAACTTATGGAGAAGAATGCTAAAGCGCGACAGCTCATTCTTAATGCTCTTTCACGGAAAGATATAGACAAGGTAATGTCCCTTCCCACTGCTCAAGCTATGTGGAAAGCTATTATAAACATGCACTCTGGCAGTGATGATATGAAGGACAACCGTATCTTTGAGCTTAATCGCGAGTTTTGCTCCATTCGAATGGGGGAAAATGAGCTCGTCTCTGATTATCATTCTCGGTGTCAAATCCTGTATAACAAGATGCTTTCTGCTGGAATGGAGAAGAAAGCTTGGGAGTATTCTATGGCGTTCATTCATGGAGTGAACTCAAAGTATACAACCCTCAAGCAAATTCTTCTTCAGTCCAAGGAAACCCGAGATTTGCCTATCTCTGTTCTTGCAGGTAAATTTAAAGTGCAGGAAATCAAGAACAACGAGGAAAAGCACTCAAATCAAGAAACAATAGGGATAGCGCTCAAGCTTTCACGTGTACTCCAAAAGCTTGAAAATGATGACGAAGGAGAAGACGACGATGATAAGGACGTCGCTATGATGACTAAGGTTGTGAAGAAATTCTTCAAGAAACAAGGTGGTTTCAATCAGCGCGATCCTACCACCAAGCAGCGCGACCTCAAGGAGTTCACCTGTTTCAACTGCAACGATAAGGGACACCTTGCTAAAGCATGTCCTCATATAAAGGTGAATCCAAGCGCAAGCTCCACTGAAATACAACCCCCTCCTAAACAATCTTTTGTTTCACTCTGGGGTGAATCTGATGGAGATTCGGATGATGGAGCGCAAGCTGGTGTCTGCTTGATGGCTGGTAGTAGATCAGACTCAGACTCTAGCTCTGATATTGAGGTAAATGACTTAAACCTTGATATTCTTCCCAAGCGCAATCTTGTCCTCCTTCTAAAAGAGCTTATGGTTCAACATAAGTCTCTAGCAACTGATGCTAGAGCACGGCTTATTGAACTAGATAATGCTAAGGAAGAACTGGTTGAGCTTTCTAAACATTTACATGACAAAAACACACTCCCTTCTAAATCTTGTGAACTTTGTCATGGTAAAGGGTTAGAAGGTAACTCTGTCTCAACCAAAGATGTTAAGCTTGATCAGATCATATCAAAGCTTGATGTTCTTACAAAGTTAGTGGAAACAAAGCCTGTTTCTCAAACCGGCTTTGTTAAAGCTAGACCTGGATTGGGTTATGACCCCCAGGAATCTTCCTCTTCCTCCATTCCTCCTCAAGCAAGTGAAATATCTTCTAAGATCAAATCACTTGAACAAGACCTTACTGCTTACAAGAGTGAAAACTCTCATTTAAAGAGCAGGATTAAGGTACTTGAGGAACAACCTTCAGAAACCAAAGAGTGGTTTCGTGGGGCAAAAGCGCATCATTTGTATAAGAAACAAGCGCATACCCCAACTAAGCCCTATAAGCCGATGGCTAAATCCAAGGGCAAGCGTCAACGTTATCAGCGTTCACATGTTGACAACGGTTGCGCTTTAAAGCACATAGGTGCGCTTCGTAAAGCGCGACCACATATTGTGCTTGATCTTAATGATCCTAGCTATTATGAGCCTGTTCATAAAACAAGCGAGTCAATAGCTATGGACAATGTTCCAACGAAGCTTGCGCTTCGTAGGGAACATAGAAATTGATCTTTTTCTATGCAGAATGAAATGAAGAGTAGAAGATTCATGTTTAGCGATTGTTTGTAATGAGCGATCCACTACGGCTACTCTCATTTCAACATAAGGAAGAAGCACAAGACTTCTTCAGGGCAAAAGGCAAGAAAAGATCACGAGACATACCAGTACACCATTCATGCTTATATCTTGGTGTACACTTTCTATGTGATCATTTGAAGCGCAAGATCATCAAGCTTGACTATATATCTTCAGAAGGGCAAATAGCGAATATCCTACACAAGCGCTTGACCGATAGACTTTCTTAAACTTCCAGGTTCAATTCGGTTTCATGCAACTCCATTAGCTTAAAGGCAATGGCACTGTAAGTATTCATCTATTTGACTAGAACTAGCAAGCATAATATCAATGTTTGAACTTTAGTAGCATGCGCTTAAATGATTAAATCATCTCATGCTGTGTAGTTGTTTATCAAACGGATTGCGCTTCTAATATATCTTCCTAGTTTATCTCGATTTGATATAATCTCAGTCATTTGCATGCTCTTCTTTGCCAAAAACGTGACAATGGTGATCGTCCTCTACCCATATTACATGCCTAAGAAATGATCCATTGCATAGGTGTCCCTAGCCTGACTAGATGTAACGCTTCTCTCGTCCTTTATTGAGCTCTACATTAGAGAAGTATTCATTTGGTGACAAAAAGCCTCAATTACCATGTTACATGTATATGCACATACGATTACATATTACTTGAGTGATTGAATGCTCTAATGTCCCCAACTTGAAATGTGCATTTCCCGTTCATTATACTATCTGCATAGTGGTTGGTAAGTTTGACACTGGACATCAAATACATACACGAAGATAGTTACATTCGACATTGAGCTTCATCACTATCATATTCAAGCTTCTTGTCGTCGACCAAGAGCTTGTGGCTCAGAACCTTTCTCAGTTTGGTGATCATAAAGGTACTGTGGCCACGATTATCGCTGATTGTGCTTCATGCACAGGGCGAAGAGACTTCATCAAATCTCCCAAGAAGAAAGCACATCTAGAGACGTTGTTATGTACTTCTGGTAAGGGAAAAGGTTGCGCTCAACATAAAAGTCGCCACCCCCTCCAGGTTTGTTGACCTTCATGTTTGTCTCAATGTGATACATTTGTCTCTCCCCTGCATCTCCCCACTCACAGAGCAGACCAACAAGAATCAGCGCATGTGATGAAGTTCTCTAGTTGATTAACGACTTTGTTGTTTGTGTGTGGTGGTTGCGCTTATAAAGCGTATTTGCTGGGCTTCTTACTCTCTACTATGTTTATTTGTATTCTGAACTAGTCTCTCTAGTATTCCGACCCTACTTTTGGCAGTTTGGAAATTACTAAGAATGCACTTGACTTTTATATCTCTGAGAGTCTTGCTAAAGTGATATTTTCTTTGCCTTCTCTATTTGATTTTTTCACTATCTCAGTATTGTTTTGATCTTAACCTAGAGAAGCGCACCTGCTAACTTTCCGACTGTATGATTACGCTTGAATTTTTCGATGATGTCAAAAGGGGGAAGAAAACAGGTACATCCTTCTTTGATTAAGGGGGAAGTTTGAGACCGTGCTTGAACTTAGGGGGAATTCGAAATCTGTCGATAAGGTACTTGGTAAGATACTTCGACCTATTTCCGAATCTGTGTATATGATTAAATTGATGTTTGTTGTCTTCAATTTCATCACTAATGAAAGTATATGAGCTTACCTGTTATATAGTTTGTCATCATCAAAAAGGGGGAAATTGTTAGTTGAGCTTTGGTAGGAATATTAAAGCTCAATGTATTTCTCTGTGTTTTGATGATAACAAACTAATATGTTTAATCTCTTAGTGTTTTTAAGCCTTCCAGGTCATTGCCATACTTGTAAGGATGCGCTTAAGTCACTTAGAGATGCGCTTGACTGGTCACAGTCGCGCTTAACACCAAGCGGAGAAATCAAGTTTCGCAAAACGGTGTTTCAATAAATCCTGTCAACGTACAGATGTGAGTGTAGGCGTGCTTCTAAGCCATTGAAGATGCGCTTGAAGCAAAAGGAGAAAGTTGATCACGAGGTTCCACTGAAGCTTAGGGTGTGCCAGAGCACAGGAGAACAAATCTAGACGCTTCGAAGGCTGGTAAAGCGGGAGAGTGCAAGTTGCGTGCACAGGAAGGTGCGAGAAGAACTTTACACTCTTTGTGACGCCACTCCAGGGATCGCCAGCGTGGCAAGAGTTTGTTAGAGCTTAAAGCACACGGATTGCTTATGTGGCGTGGATCAACACATGGAGAACAAAACCAAATCACTCCAAGCCGTTGATTAATTCTGGCGAAGTGATCAAGGCACACGGATTGATGAGGTGGCTATTGCTTAGTCTTCTAGTTTGTTACAAGGAATTAAGCAAGGGTAGCTTAAGGTTTTTTTTGTATAAATAGAGGACTATAGCATTCACTCTAGTAGAGGAGATCAGAGGGATTTCGAAGCTGTAATACAAAGTGAGTAGTTCATAGGGAAAGCTAGGGGTGCTTAGATTGATTACTCAGGTTTGTATTCAGAGAGAGTGTAGAGCCATTTGTTCTTGAGCTGATTGGTTGTATTGTGAGGAGAAAGCTTACAAGTGAGCTTCTCGTGTTGAAGCAAGAGATTGTAACCCTATTCAATCAATACAAAATTAGTGGTGAGTTTTATCCCGAGTCAATTAGTGGCTTAGGGTTCTCACCTTGGAAAAAACTCTTGTGTTGTGTGCAAATAGAAGTGCGCTTTAATAACTTAAAGCGCGCTTTATTGTCGTCTGACCACTTCCGCACTTAAAGGACATTAGTAAATTCATCACTAAGTGTCCTACATTGGTCAAGCACATCTCAAGTATCGAAAGCGCAATTCAATACTAGTGAAGCGCATCTAAGGCTTAATGAACCTTAGAGACAAAAGACAATAGCTGATCAAAACACGTATTTTCAACTTTGGTAACGTGTTATTTCCAACAGTTAGCTTAGGACTTGTGTATAAATAGAGTACTATTTCATTCATTCCAAGGGTTGCAAACGTTGAGAATATAGGAAGCTAGAGAGAGCTTAAGAGATATTTCGTTTGTAATCAGAGAGTGTTGAGAGTGCCTTTGTTCTCCAGAGCTGAACTGAGAGTATTGTAGAGAGAGTGCTTACGAGTGAGCTTCTTGTGTTGAAGCGAGAGATTGTAATCACTTCTTAATCAATACAAGTGTAGTGGTGAGTTTTATCCCGAGTCAGCTAGTGACTTAGGGTTCTCACCTTTTGAAATTCTTGTGTGTGCAAATATAGGTGCGCTTTAACATCTTAAAGCGCGCTTTATTGTCTGTCTAACCTATTCCGCACTTAAGGACTTTAGTAAATTCATTACTAACAGTTCAACAAAGGTTAAGCGCAAGCCAAGAATTCAAAGCGCAATTGAATCCTTGTTAAGCGCAACTAAGGCTTAATGAACCTTAGTGACAGAGAACAATAGCTGATCAAAACACGTGTTCTCTACTTTGGTAACGTGTTATTTCCAACAATTGGTATCAGAGCGACAGGTTAGCTATTTGCACTAATCCTTTTGCTGGTTCAAAAAGGGTTCTCAAGTCTAGAACGATGGCCAGCTTCAACCTCGGTATTTCTCTCGCCAAGCCCCATGTCCTTGTCGAAGGCGAACTTGAATGGTGGCTCACTATGACGAGGAATTACATCCAGCAGACCGACTACCAGTGCTGGAAGATTATCGAAAAAGGTGATGAGAAAATCTCCGAAGCGGATGACTCGAAATGGGAAGCAAAAGAGTACCAGCTTATGGAGAAGAATGCTAAAGCGCGACAGCTCATTCTTAATGCCCTTTCACGAAAAGATATAGACAAGGTAATGTCCCTTCCCACTGCTCAAGATATGTGGAAGGCTATCATAAACATGCACTCTGGCAGTGATGATATGAAGGACAACCGTATCTTTGAGCTTAATCGCGAGTTTTGTTCCATTCGAATGGGGGAAACTGAGCTCGTCTCTGATTATCATTCCCGGTGCCAAATCTTGTATGACAAGATGCTTTCTGCTGGAATGGAGAAGAAAGCTTGGGAGTATTCTATGGCGTTCATTCATGGAGTGAACTCAAAGTATACAACCCTCAAGCAAATCCTTCTTCAGTCCAAGGAAACTAGGAATTTGCCTATCTCTGTGCTTGCAGGTAAATTTAAAGTGCAGGAAATCAAGAACAACGAGGAAAAGCAATCAGAACGAGAGAACAGAGGGATGGCGCTCAAGTTGTCTCGTGTTCTTCAAAAACTTGAAAATGATGAAGAAGGAGAAGACGACGATGATAGGGACGTTGCTATGATGACCAAAGTTGTGAAAAAGTTTTTCAACAAACAAAAGCGCGACTCTACATATAAGCAGCGCGACCTCAGGGACTTCACCTGTTTCAACTGCAATGAGAAAGGTCACCTCGCCAAAGCGTGCCCTCATCCTAAGGTGAATCCAGGATCCAGCTCAAAACAGCCCCACAAGCAAGCCTTCGTCACACTTTGGGGAGAATCTGATGATGATTCGGACGATGGAGCGCAACCTGATACTTGCTTAATGGCTGGCGCCGCATCTGACTCAGACTCTGGATCTGAGATTGAGGTAAATGACCTGAACCTTGATATTCTTCCCAAGCGCAATCTTGTCCACCTTCTAAAAGAGCTTATGGTTCAACATAAGTCTCTAGTAACTGATGCTAGAGCACGGCATGTTGAACTAGATAATGCTAAGGAAGAACTGGTTGAGCTTTCTAAACATTTACATGACAAAAACACACTCCCTTCTAAATCTTGTGAACTTTGTCATGGTAAAGGGTTAGAAGGTAACTCTGTCTCAACCAAAGACGTTAAGCTTGATCAGATCATATCAAAGCTTGATGTTCTTACAAAGTTAGTTGAAACAAAATCTGTTTCTCAAACAGGTTTCGTTAAAGCTAGACCTGGATTGGGTTATGACCCCCAGGAATCTTCCTCCTCCTCCATTCCTCCTCAAGCAAGTGAAATATCTTCCAAGATCAAATCACTTGAACAAGACCTTACTGCTTACAAGAGTGAAAACTCTCATTTAAAGAGCAGGATTAAGGTACTTGAGGAACAACCTTCAGAAACCAAAGAGTGGTTTCGTGGGGGAAAAGCGCATCATCTGTATAAGAAACAAGCGCTTACCCCAACTCAGCCTCCCGTCTTGCAGAAGAAACAACCATTTAGACCGGGAAAGGGAAAGTATGGTTATGTAAGAGGTAACCATTACTGTACCTTTTGTGGTCAAAATGGACATGACAAGCGAGAGTGCAGAGACTTGAAGGTTCTTAAGAGTAAGCCTTATAAGCCAATGGCTAAAAATAAAGGCAAGCGCACACGTATTCAACAGTCCTCAGTTAAGCACGGTTGCGCTTCAGGACACAGAGGTGCGCTTCGTCCAGCGCGACCTCACATTGTGTTAGATCTGAACGATCCTAGCTATTATGAGCCAGTCCAAAAGACTAGCTCAGAAATAGCTATGTCTAATGTTCCCACGAAGCGCAAGCTTCGATGGGAGATCAAAGCTTGATCTCTATTATTGCAGGTTGGGATGAAATGTAGGTGGTATATCGACAGCGGTTGCTCGTGCCATATGACGGGTGATCCACAGTTACTACGTTCATTCCAAGCTAAGGAAGGAGGCAAAGTCTCCTTCGGTGACAAAAAGCAAGGTAAGATCATTGCTAAAGGACGAGCGCATCTCAACAACGCTATTCAGATAGGAGATGTAAACTTAGTAGAGAACCTCAGGTTCAATCTACTGAGTGTAGCACAACTATGTGACCAAGGAGGTAATAAGGTATGGTTTAGCACAACTGAGTGTGCAGTGGTCAATCCTGAACAAGAGGTGCTTCTCAAGGGCAAGCGCATAGATAACACCTACCTCTTCGACCACTCCTTCTCTCCTAAGCGCAACCTTTGTCTAGCTACACTCGCTGAGACAACAAATCTTTGGCACAAGAGAGTGGGACACGCAAGTCTACATCTACTCAACAAGCTTCAGTCCAAAGATCTTGTTCGTAGTCTTCCTCGCATCAAGGTAGAATCCATGACTTCATGCTCAGACTGCTCAAAGGCTAAAGCGACTCGTAGCTCCTTTCCCTCTATCAAGGTAGTGCAGACTAAAGCTCCCCTTGAGCTTCTCCACATGGACTTATGTGGACCACTACGAACGCAGAGTAAGGGAGGTAATCGCTATATTTTTGTAATAGTTGATGACTATTCTCGCTATACCTGGACTCTTTTCTTGAAGCACAAGAGCGAAACCTTTGCAAAGTTTCAAGCTCTTGCGCTTTTACTGGAAAAGAAGCTAGGGCTCCCCATTTGTTCAATTCGTTCTGACAATGGAACTGAATTCAAAAATGGTGAGTTCCTATCATTTTGTGAGGATAGGGGTATTGATCATAATTTCTCCCACCCCTAGAACCCCTGAGCAAAATGGTGTGGTTGAGCGCAAGAATAGGACACTTCAAGAGATGGCACGCACAATGCTACTCTCTAGTGGTGTCGCTTCATACTATTGGGCTCAAGCTGTGAGCACTGCATGTTATATAACTAACCGTGCTTCTTAAGGCCTATTCTTGAGAAAACTCCCTATGAACTGCTTAAAGGGCGTACACCAAATATCTCTCACCTAAGGGTGTTTGGTTGCAAGTGTTACGTCCATAACAATGGGAGAGATCTTTTGGGTAAATTTGATGCTAGGAATGACGAGGCTATCTTCCTTGGATATGCACCTACAAGTCAAGGATATAGAGTACTCAATCTGAGAACTCAGATGGAAGAAGATAGCATCCACGTGAAATTCAATGAAGGAGAGCTTGAAAGTGTTCCAGAATTCAACGATGATCCATTCTCCAGTCATGATCCACTTCCAGCTTCTCTTCCCAGTCCTCAAGCGCAATCTTCTATCCCTTCTTCAGGTATGGAAAGTGACGATGATGATAGTGGAAGATGCGCTTCTCAGCCTTTGGTCACAGAAGCTTGCATTCCCAGAGAAGAAGCAACTCAAGAGGATAACACTCAGAATGAAGATCATGAAAGTGGACCATCCATTAATGTTCTTGCTCCCTCTTCACCTCTTTCTCCAGGTCAGGTAACACCCTCTGTTACTTCTTCTACCCTTCTAGCTCTCAAGCGGGACCTAGTATTGGTGAAGCGCAACCTGGAAGTTCTCAAGCGAGACCCAGTGGCCTTTCTGGTGGTAGTAAAAGCTTGTCCCACAACTACAACGATGAAGCTACCAGACAACACAGAGGTCACCGTGCGCGATTATCCACAGATGAGCTCACATCCAGTTTCTGCGATCATATCTCAGTATGAAAAAGGTACCCATACTCGCTCTAACGTTCGTAACATGCTTGCTTGTAGTGCTTTTGTTTCTTTACAGGAACCCAAGTCCATACAAGTTGCGCTTCACGATCCAGATTGGATAATAGCCATGCAAGAAGAGTTGGAGGAGTTCAAGCGCAACCAAGTTTGGCGTCTAGTACCCCGGCCTGGTGATAGAAGCATAATTGGCACGCGCTGGGTATACAGAAACAAGCTGGATGATAGTGGAGTGGTGGTACGAAACAAAGCGCGTCTTGTTGCACAAGGTTATAATCAACAAGAGGGCATTGACTACGATGAAACGTACGCACCAGTAGCTCGTATAGAGGCAATTCGATTGTTGATAGCCTACGCAGCGCACAAAGGATTCACGCTATTTCAAATGGATGTGAAGACAGCCTTTCTCAATGGTAAGCTTAATGAGGAGGTCTATGTCAAGCAACCACCAGGATTTGAAGATCAAGCTTATCCAGACCACGTGTACTTTCTTGACAAAGCGCTATTATGGACTAAAAACAAGCCCCTCGCGCTTGGTATGACTGTCTATCTAAGTACTTGTTGGCAAATGACTACAAGAGAGGTTTGGTGGACAAAACCCTCTTCATAAGGGAAGTGAAAGGTGATATTCTCATTGTTCAAATTTATGTTGATGATATTATATTTGGTTCTACTAACTTGAAGCTAGTTGAAGACTTTAAGAACACCATGAGCCTCAAGTTCAGCATGAGCATGATTGGTGAGCTCAAGTACTTTCTAGGGCTTCAAGTCAACCAAATGGATGAAAGGCATTGAGATTCACCAGCAGAAATACATCAAAGAGTTGCTTAAGAAGTATCAAATGGAAAACTCTAAACCTTGTCCTACTCCTCTCTCCACTACTACAAAACTGGACACAGATCTTATGGCTGAGAGGTAGATGAAACCTTGTATCGAGGTATGATAGGTTCTCTAATGTATTTGACTGCTTCACGTCCCGATATTGTTTTTGCTGTTAGTGTATGCGCTCGATCACAGTCAGACCCTCGCGCTTCTCATCTTGCTCATGTAAAGCGCATCTTCAGGTATTTAAAAGGGTCTGACGATCTTTGCCTTTGGTACTCCAAAGGGGGCGGTCTTTCTCTTGTTGGCTATACCGATGCAGATTATGCAGGTTATTTGGCTGATAGAAAGAGCACTAGTGGCATGGCACAGTTCCTTGGCCCCTGCTTAGTCTCCTGGGGATCCAAGAAACAAAACTGCATAGCGCTTTCAACGACTGAGGCTGAATACATAGCGGCAGCGCAATGTTGCGCTCAAGTGTTGTGGATAAAGCAACAGCTCGTTGACTATGGTATTACTCTTGACACTATATCTATATTTTGTGATAATACTAGCGCTATATGTGTTTCGAAGAATCCTGTCCATCATACAAGAACGAAGCACATCGACGTAAGACATCACTTTCTGAGAGACCATGTGGAGCGCAAGAATATTGAGCTTATTCACGTATCTTCTGAAGGGCAATTGGCAGATATCTTCACTAAGGCGCTTAATCGTCAGGTATTCTTAAACCTCAGGGTTCAGCTTGGCCTCATTCAACTCCATTAGCTTCGAGGCAATGGCCCTGTAAGTATTCCTCTATTTGACTAGAACTAGCGAGCTTAGTATCAAGGTACGAACTATGGTCGCTTGCGCTTGATAGCTTTGAGTCTGCATGCTTTTGATTGATTCTTGAATTGAATAAGTATTGAACTTGTCTGACTTGTTTGGGTCGATTTGATATAATCATAATCCATGCATGCTCTTATTTGCCAAAACTTGACAATGGTGATCGTCTTCTACCCATATTATATGCCTAAGAAATGATCCATTGCATCGGTGTCCCTAGCCCGACTAGATGTAACGCTTCTCTCGTCCTTATTTGAGCTCTACATAAGAGAAGTATTCATTTAGTGACATAAAGCCTCAATTACCATACTACATGTATATGCACATACGTCCACATCAACTTGAGTGATTGAATGCTCTAATGTCCCTATATGAAATGTGCATCTTCCATTCCTTAATTGCTTTACATTGTGGTTTGAAAAATTGAACTGGACATCACACTCTCATGACTACTCATCTCAATCAGTGTTGTGCTTCTTCAGTTCTTGCTATCAGTGATGTTTAGGTATGCGCTTCCGTGTTCAGCGCATTTGGGGCAATCAGTACAACGCGCTTTGTAGCGCATCAGGGTGGATTACCTTCGTGGTTGGGTTTGCTTGATAATTAAGCAAGGCTTTTCTCGTAATTAAAGCGCGCCTCTCGAGAGTGATGTAACGGCTATTTACAGTGCAACGGTCGGAAAACTAGCCGTTCGAGATCTGCGCAGCGATTTCATTGGACCGTTGGTGGTAACGGCTCTATTTTGTGATTGGTTTGTTGAAGCGGTTCCGAGTTGATGTAAAGAGCTATAAATACGAGGTATTTGCCCTACACTCCTACCTTCCATCTTTACTCATTTACACATACTCTCCTCTTCTACTCTCCCTTCTCCAATTTTCTTTCTACTTGCTACCATGGACAAAATCCTAAGCGCCCTCTCTGAACTTGACCCTGAAACTCGTGCTAAGTTTCAATCATTAGTCCAAGCTACATCCTCCACACCGCCTCCATCCAAGCAGGTTTCTCATGAGGTAACATCTCCCACTAAACCGGCCTCCCCTACACCACCACTTCCTACAACCACTCCTGCTCCTAAATCTCCAAAAGGTCCGTCTTCTCATATTGACCTTACTACTGAACCCTCTCCCTCCTCAAAACATCTTTCCAAAACACCTTCTGAGCCTAAATTCGCCCATACGCCTCCAGTTGACTTGGACTTGTTGGCCCAAGATCTTGAGCTCGCTGGCTACGACCCAGTACAAGAGCTTGGACGAATTCAGGCAGAGACGTCCCACACTACCCCAGCGAAAGGTAAAGGGCTTCTCTCCATTGATACCCCTTCTCGCCCAGGTTCAAAGACAAGACCTCCAGGGCATGCGCTTCTCTCTCCCCAGGATGAACAGTTCCAGTTCTTAGCTTCAATCCCCTCTGACTCAGACCCAGATGAAGACCTTCAGCCTCTGAAGTTTCAGTCCCAGAAGCCTGATAGGCTGAGTGATGCGCTTCGACGTAAAGGTAAAAAGCGCAAGGCTGTTGCTCCTCCTCCTCCAGTTTCTGAGCACGAGTCTTCTGAGGGCTCGGAACATGAATCTCCGCCACCTACGACTAAGCCAGTTGGGACTTCTACTCGCTCGAAGCGCAGTAAGGTAACCAATTTATCTGATTTCCCCTCTGTCCCTCAAGGTGTCCAGAAGCGCTCTCTGCTGTTTCCAGAGATTGTTACTCCGGATCTACTCACTGGCCTCCAAGACTCGTCCCATGTTGCCCGTTTTGCTACGTGGCTAAGCTTTCAGGGCTGGGATACGCTGGGAAACCGAGCCAGCGCGCTGCAACAACGCCATGGTCTACCAGTTTTATGCAGCTTTGGAGTATCCACCACCGAACCCGGAGTATAGCTCAGTAACCTTCACCTGGAGAGGAAATTCGAAGGAGTGTTTTAGAGTAAAGGATCTGGCAAAGGCTATCGGGCTAACGGAGCAATCAAGCGGCTTTGGCAGACTATATAAGAAGAATTGGCCGGCTGGAGCGTCTGCGCTGAAGAAGGTAGTTTTTGGCCAGAATGTGCCCAAAGGTACGCTCTCCGTTGATTTTCTTCGACCCTCCAAGCGCCTTCTTCACCACTTCATCATCACCAACATCACGCCAAGGGACTATGATCGTGATAAGGTGACTATAGCTGACTGCTGCATAATGGCTGCCGTAATCTCCAACCAGGTAGTCAACACAGCTCAGCTCATGATGAGCCATCTGGTGTTATGTCGCGCTGCCACTTCAAGCCCTCTGCCATTTCCTCACTTGATCTGCAAGATGCTTCGCGCTGATGGACTGTATGAACCTTCTCTCCCTGATTATGCCTGCTCTACATTTCTCACCACAGACGCTATCGTTGCCTTACTTCTGCCCAAGAATGAGGAGAAACCCCACTCCAGCTCGCGCTCTGAGTTGAGCCCTCGCGCTCGGGTCTCCTCCAGTTCCGCTGATTTATCTGCTATAGTCGCTTCTTTGGAAGCGCATCAGGAACGGGTAGAAAAACGTCTCGGCGAGATGGTAGAGATCATGTCTTCAATGCTCAAGCTTGTCCAGGAGAAGTTCAATGAAGAACGGGGTGGTAGCCCATAAGTAGTTGTGATGGTTGCGCTTCTTAAGCGCATTTGCTGATTATCTCTTTTTCTCTCTGCTATGTTTTTGTGATTTTTGAATTAGCTCGCTAGGACTCCAGCTTCCTTTGTGCAGTTTGTACTTGAAATGATAATATAGTATGCTTCTGATTTTTATATCTCTAAGAGCCCTACTAACTTGACTTGTCTTTACTTGAGTTGCTCACTTTTCTTTCTTAAAGATTTGTTGACGTCTTAGCTAGCAAGCGCACTCTACTATCTTTCTTACCGTATGACTTTGCTTTGAATTTTTCGATGATGTCAAAAGGGGGGAAACACACAGGTAAATTTCTCTTTGATTAAGGGGGAAGTATGAGATCGTGCTTGAATTCAGGGGGAATTGAAAACTGGTATGGTTAAGTACCTTGGTAAGTTTCTTTGATCCAATTCCGAATCTGAATACTTGATTAAACTGATATTATTGTCTTCATTTTAGTCACTTAAGACAGTATTCATGAGCTTACCTGTTTACAGTTTGTCATCATCAAAAAGGGGGAAATTGTTAGTTAAGCTTTAATCATCTTGTTAAAGCTTAATCTATTTCTCTTTGTTTTGATGATAACAAACTAATATGTTTAATCTCTTAGTGTTTTTAAGCCTTCCAGGACATTGCCATATTTGTAAGGATGCGCTTAAAGTCACTTAGATATGCGCTTGGACTGGTCACAGTCGCGCTTAACACCAAGCGGAGAAAGTAAGTTTCGCAAACGGTGTTTAATAAATCCATTCAAGACCAAGAAGTAAGAGTGATCGAGCTTCGAGGGCATAGGTATGCGCTTGAATGTAGTTGAAGAAAGTTGATCACGAGGTTCCACTGAAGCCTAGGGTGTGCCAGAGCACAGGAGAACAAATCTAGACGCTTCGAAGGCTGGTAAGGCGGGAGAGTGCAAGTTGCGTGCACAGGAAGGTGCGAGAAGAACTTCACACTCTTTGGGACGCTACTCCAGGGATCGCCAGCGTGGCAAGAGTTTGTTAGAGCTTAAAGCACACGGATTGCTTATGTGGCGTGGATCAACACATGGAGAACAAAACCAAATCACTCCAAGCCGTTGATTAATTCTGGTGAAATGATCAAGGCACACGGATTGATGAGGTGGCATTTTATATAGTCTCAGTTTGTTACACGGTTAAGCTATAGGGTTAGCTTAGGACTTGTGTATAAATAGAGTACTATTTCATTCATTCCAAGGGTTGCAAACGTTGAGAATATAGGAAGCTAGAGAGAGCTTAAGAGATATTCGTTTGTAATCAGAGAGTGTTGAGAGTGCCTTTGTTCTCCAGAGCTGAACTGAGAGTATTGTAGAGAGAGTGCTTACGAGTGAGCTTCTTGTGTTGAAGCGAGAGATTGTAATCACTTCTTAATCAATACAAGTGTAGTGGTGAGTTTTATCCCGAGTCAGCTAGTGACTTAGGGTTCTCACCTTTTGAAATTCTTGTGTGTGCAAATATAGGTGCGCTTTAACATCTTAAAGCGCGCTTTATTGTCTGTCTAACCTATTCCGCACTTAAGGACTTTAGTAAATTCATTACTAACAGTTCAACAAAGGTTAAGCGCAAGCCAAGAATTCAAAGCGCAATTGAATCCTTGTTAAGCGCAACTAAGGCTTAATGAACCTTAGTGACAGAGAACAATAGCTGATCAAAACACGTGTTCTCTACTTTGGTAACGTGTTATTTCCAACACCATTCATCTTGGCAGAACAAGCCAACCAAGTTCACTACTTTCCTTATCCAAGTAAAAGATGGGATAAAGTAAATTGGTGGGCAATATGCAAGATTAAGGCACGGTCAGAACTTGACATGCCTGAGACAATCATCCCGGCCTTCCAAGATGACATTGAAGAAAATCCCCTTATCTTTGAAACAAATGAAGATCCCTCAAATTTAGCTGACTGGAACAAAGAAGCTGACGAAGATGTGTTGCAAATTCCTCTTGTCGAAGAAATAGAAGTTGATTTTCCATCATTAGACGAAGTGGAAGAGGAATAGGAAGAGGGAGAGGGAGAGTAAGAGGAAGAGGAAGATGAACTTGATTGATGTGTTATATAGATTGTTTATGGGATGTGTTTTATTTCAAGGATCTGTGACACTTTCAACATTTTAATATATTAAGTTTTTAATTATATTTGGAACTATCCATTTTAATATATATGGTTGAAGATATGAGAGGGCAAGTAGGAATGGGTCATCCCACTCGAGCTGGTCGGGGGAGTGGCCAGGGTTGAGGTCGAGACCAAGGACGGGGTAAGCCGTCCTTGGGTGTCCCCCCAGGATGATCCGGGCCAGGATAGTCCGATAGAGGGCGACCATGCCGTACATATTGAGCCATGGGCACATCTAGATGCCGTGGAAGAGTACTATGTTATCCAGTCCCTAGCGGGTCTATGTTGCATGACTCCGGACGGTCTCTCGTTCTATGCGGGAGATCTTTCGGAGATGCTTTTTTCTAAACGGTAGGGTCTGGCGGTTTCTGACTTCTAATAGACTAGTTATTACTGGGAAGAGTTTAAGGTAATTATTTATCCATTTTTATTTTAAGATTACAATAATGTACAAATGCAGACTAAGACATGTTTTTTTTATGTTTTGCAGAAAGAATATTTTTTTGGACGAGACCCCTTATAGCAAGGCCTCATCAAGAATGTATTCTTGATACATGCGGCCAACAGGTACGTTGCAAAGCTCTATATAATGAATGAATTGTTAGCTTTACTCTGTAATTCTTGAGATATTTCACAAGGATTTCATTCACAAGATGAAGACGTCAAACGTGCGCCATCGCTCTCTAAGTGAGGAGATTTGGACCGCCTGGAAGGCCTTCAGGGATTCAGAGGAGCAAAAGAAGAAGTCCAGAATGGCTCATTCTAATATGATGAGCGAGCCTGCTGGTGAACGCATTGGCTTAATGCATCATACAGGAGGATCCCGTGCCTTCATCAAGCACTTCGACAACATGGTTTGATTTTTAATTTTATTTTGTTCATATAACGAATTTTTTTATTTTCTGTCAAACTAATACTTCGTATTGTTTTTTCTTAGTCCCGAGCACTGGGTCGCAATCCGAGCTCCGCGGAGTTGTACACTCGTACAAACACATCGAGGAAGGACAAGGACAAGAGTGTCCCAGTGGACTCGAGAAACTAGTAATATGTTATGTGTTTTTTGTACCTAACTAATATGTTTTTCTCCATTATTGTAGGATACGATCGCCCAGAAGCTTGCTGTTGCGTCCCAACCGCCGACCGGAGAGGGTGATGGCTCGAGCACAACTAACCTGAACGAGACACAACAGTTTTTGGAGATCGAGGGCATGAATAAGAAACATCGGGTGTACGGACTCGGTTCAATGGTCGGTGCGTATATCAATACATCTCACAACAGGGCGCATCGAGCCAGCTTATCTCGGCCCAATTCATCCTCTCAGGTTAGAAGAGGAGGTTCAGCTTCGTGTTCAAGAACTTTAAGCGCAAATGCATGAGAAAATGCAAGAGGATATGCAAGAAATACAAGCGCAATGGAAAACACAAATGCAAGCAGAAATGATGGCGCAAATGCAGGTGCAAATGGCCAAGTTAGTCCGAGCTGAGGTGGCCAAGCTGATGCTGAACCTTCTTCCAGAGTATCGCCCACCACTAGGAGACGACAACGACGATGATTCTTAGTGTTTTAAATGTTTCGTTTCTAAAACATTTTGATCTGTAGGAACTATGTTTGTACTGATTTGTATCTTTGTTTGAAATGACAACAATTTCGGTTTTATTAATATTAATATTGGATTTTCCTTATAATATCATGTTCGGGTAAATTTTTTTTATTGAAAATGAAAAATGACGTGATTAACAACGACGTAGAGACGGAATAACGACGGAATAACGAACGATGTGGATACCGATTTGTTACCGAAAAGCAACGTCGTGGCGACCATGTAACGACGGATTTACGCCCAAATCTCACTTTTTAGTCCGTCGCAAACTCCGTCGCCACATCGTCTCATCCTGGAGCCCGAGACAAGATTTGCAACGGATTGCTTTGCTACATCCGTCGCCACAAAGTCTCCATTTCTGGCTCCGGGACAATAATTGCAATGGATTTCCGTCGCTAAATCAGTCTCCACTGAGTCTCCGTTGTTGTCTCCCGAAGACATTATTTGCGATGAAAATCCATTACAGATTGGCGATGGATCATCACGTTCGTCGCAAATGCAGTTTAGCTACCAAATTGTATCATACCGATCCGTCGATAACACTAATTAGCGACAGATTCGGGTTGATTAGGGACGGAAAAATCCGTTGCTAATCAACAGTATTCTAGTAGTGATAAACATACACACATACGTCCTGAACACTTCCACATCAAACAATGAAGTCACATACGCCACAAATATGGAAAACAACACATTATTCTTTATGGTCTCAACCAGTGGGAGTATAACTGAGGGAGGGAGAGGCTCAGACCAAACATACCAATATGTCGGAGGCATAACACGGGTATGGGATCCCGAAATGG
Organism: Phyllobates terribilis; assembly: GCF_046119375.1. NCBI lineage: Eukaryota > Metazoa > Chordata > Amphibia > Anura > Dendrobatidae > Phyllobates > Phyllobates terribilis. The sequence continues at coordinate 65,397 of NW_027366545.1, forward strand.
GAAATATCTGAAATGTTTGGGCCTTGAAAGAGGTTGTTCAAAGGCTAAATGGTGGAGATCCTGACATCAATATCTTCTTCGAAGTGGTGAACGACGAAGGTCTGAGGCTCCTCTAACCCGTTCAAACCACACATGCGGATGCATCATCGCTGGTGGACATTGCTATGGATGTCCTTTCACAAAAATATATGTCATTCCAACGGAAGAAGTGGAAACCCAGTTGAATGCGGCTGGGCAATCGGAGTCCGAGGTTGTAGCCGATTATGTGTCAGATATAGTGTCCACAACTGATAAAAAGGTGGTTGAACGCGGTGTGGATTACCGGATATTATGGTTGTCTCTTGTTAATGTAATACTTTATGCCTTATATTTTATGCTTTTAATTTTGAATCTACTAATGAGAAGGTACGAGTGTAGATAAATAGTGGTACATGTATTCTGCATGATTTTACGCTTGCATCCATATTTGTATCGTCTCTTTAATATTTGCAAAATATTCATTGTTGAACTTCATAACCATATTACATAAGAAATCTTTTCGGATTGTAAGATAATTACAGTAGCCTGGAGAGATACTCAACTATTGGTCATATTAATGTCAATAACTGTACACGTCAAATTTTAAAGTGTCAAGGTTGTTGAGGTAGGTGCATGAGATTGTGTTGAAAACACATATACCAACACGTTTAATTAAATGAATGAATTAAATGATAATTAGAAAATTAAAATTTATCTACTACTATTTACTTTTTAATATCAACACCAAGCTATCACTGCAGACTAAATATGTCAACATGTTGCAAGATATATGTTGACTGTTGACTGGATGGGCCTATTTATATGCATAGTTAGCAAGTGAAAATGTATAGCCCCAAACAATCTGTTCAAAAAACTCTACCTTCAGTCATGGAAGACAACTATCTAGTTTTTCTTAATGTGCACAGTGCGGGTAGATTGGTTCTTGCTCGTGGTGAACATCCGAGAATAAGAACCCATGAATACGTTGGCGGTAATTCACTTCTATGGATCCCTCATAATCAATCCGTGCAGAATTTCAACTGGTTCATGAACGAGCTACACCATTATTGCAACGGTGACATTGGAGCAAGATTCTTCTACGAAAAGGTTCCAATAACAAGAGGAATCAGATCACTTGTGCACATCGAGAATGAGGGTGATGTCCGGGACCTCGCTAAGAAAGGAAGACATGTGGCTTTCAAGAATATATACATTGTATACCAACATCAAATAGACAGAAATGGTAACCCGGATGACCTGCCTCTTCAGTTGGATCAAACTAGTATATCAAGGGATTATTTTGTTGATCTTTTTATGTTCTTGTAAAATTATCCATTTTTTGTATGTAATATTTCTCTATGTCAAATTTTAGTGGATCAAATGGATAGAAATGCTAACGTGGATGACCCTTCCTCTTCACCTATTATATGGATTACTAGTTAAACCGCATCAAATGGACAGAAATGGTAACACGGATGACCCTACCTCTTCACCTGTTATATGGATGACCAGTTAAACCGCATCTCGAACATCTCCTTGTGATACATCAGAATTGTCCTTCCTAACTAGCCTTGTATCTGTTCACCTTTGTTCTGCCATGAGGTCTTTTAACTTTTGGTGTCAAGCACGCGACTTGGGAAATAAATCTAGGAATAGACCGCTTCCAATAGGGGGATGATGTGGATTGTTTCCTTGTATACATCCTTCAGGTGGGCATTTCTATAATACTAACTAACCATAGTGTTATGTTCACGCCCATGTACTTGGCCAATGCTATGGCACGAGCACATGAAATTCTGTCTCTTAGGAAGACTCGGCATTGGCATGTTTTGTCTCGAAGGTTTACTTCGTACTTGTTCATTACATCTGTTACTGATGCTTCAAACTCGCTGAGCCTCTGTACACTCATTGATAGAGAAACGTGTATCGATCTTTCAGTCTAACACTAACTGTTCTTGTGCTATGATCACACCAACTGGAAGAGGACTAGTTTCTTTAACAAAACCAATTCGCAAAAGTCTCAAGAATTGACTGAAATAAAGACAAGATTAGCCAACCCCGCTCCTCTTTGAATAGATTGTTGATGCATTCAGAGTTATTTGTTGTCATGATGTTGTACCTGTCAACATGGAAATATGCTCTGGCCCATTGATGAAGTGGGACTTTAAGAGCCTCCCTAACAGCTTCAGGTGCAGATCTATTCAGACGGTCAAGCTCATAATTATATTCATTCATAGTGTATGCCTTCGCAACATTGAACCATTGATCTTTCAGTCCAACATAAGTAGTTATTGCCTTGATGTTTTGGTACATGTGGAAAATGCAATAGCAATGGCTTGCGAGAGAGTATACATTCTTGACAGCTGATTTGATGCCCAAGTGTCGATCCGAAACAAATACCCAGTCGGCGTTATCAAGCACGACACTATTCGTCGGCTCCGTAAAGAAGTAGGACCATGAGTCCTTCGACTCGGTGGATTTGAGAGTTCCCATCCTGGGTAGTTAATTTATATGGTTCCCCAAGTATTTGCAAGATAAGTGGGCCCATATACGCTTATCACTTGGTGTCAAAGTAAATATAGTAGTGTGAATCATTCAAGTTATCAATTATAAGAAAGTAAAACCCATACATAATACATCCTAAACAATGTAAACCTCGTTTACTTTTCTCAACTATGGCCCAACCCTAATCAACAACTCAGGACCAAAAGCAATACTTGAAAGAATTATTAGAAATTGTTATGACATATGTACGTATCCCTGGATTGACCTGTTTCAACAGATGCATCTAAGAGTGAAGTTGGAAGTAGCTGTCCTCGAGACTACCTTGTACAACATTCTCGACCAACCATCTTGCCCTATTGGCCTTGTGGTAGCTTGCTTGCACTCCCATATCCTTCATTACAGACATTATCTCCTTTTCCCTTGGACCTTTCTTCTGACCCTTGAATCTAACAAGAACAAGAAAAGGAATTACCAACATTCTCTTTCCCGAAATAATCATAAGAAACTGTAATTCTCTCACTACAATAATATATACCTGTCAACTACTGCTTGCTAAATCACTTTCGCAGATGCATGCCTAATGTGATTGTGATCATACAACAACCCACACGAGTGTTACCATTGAACTTTTTCACGTAGAAAGAAGTAGTACCATCCCTAACAAAAGCACGTAATCCGAATGAGCAATTCTGGTTTTTACACTCCACAAAAAGTCGACTAGGATCGGAACTCTTCACACGCATCTCAAAATAATTTTCCAATGTGTACCGGGTCAATTCATGTTGGAGATCCTTTTTAGAATCGTATTGTTGTCCTCTCCAAATAGGACAAGATGAATTGCCCTCATCACCATCAATTTCAAAATCATTGACCTTCTCTTGTTGCTCTGGGGATACTGGATTGTAATACCTAACTTCGTCCGCCTCATCTAACGAACCATCATCTTCATTGTAGACAAATCAACCTCAACTTTAAGATGACAGCCAGAATAAACACTGTCATCGTCTCCTCCATCACTAAGGTTGACAAAGTCACATCCTTTGTGCTTCATTGCAAATATGGTTACATCATCATTATCATCATATGAAATATCTTCCTCATCACTGCTTATTTCAACGACATCGGTTGTTTTCTCTTTCTTAAAAAAACAACTTCTCGCATATTGCCAGGCACCATTAACCGGGATCCTGTCACCATGCATACCATATCCTATGGTATATCCTAGTTCATCATTATGTAACATTTAAATATAATTTTGATCTCAGATTAACTTTTGCCTAGGGGATGGTTCACAGAAAGGCAAAGTTTTGGGATCAGATGATAAAATAGGTTGTGACGAGTTTGCAGGAGCGCTCAAAGCCACATCGATCATCTCTTCATCGTGTTGAAAGACGATTACTGAGGCATACAACGGTATTGGGAAAACATGGTCTTACATATAGTTAAATTCAAGAACATAAAACATCGAAATCTTCCTTATCAGATATATAATATGGCGGTAAAATTGGATTATCAGGAGACAAATAACCCAGCTTCAACTCAAACCTAGACAGATTGACATTGCTTTATCTGCAACCTTTTCTATTAGCGACTTCATAGAAATACAATCGCTGATGAGAAAAAAATTTGAATTTGTGGAAGCACCATTTGCACAAGGTTTGTACAACCACCTCTCTTTTTTCATCACCAATTCACCCCCATTAATAACAGATTATATAAAGTTTGCTTTTCTGTGTTGCTGAAACATGACAAACACAAACACTCTGTCAGTATGTTTACAAATTAACATGGCAAATTGGACCTAAAACAGAGTACGTTACAAAGAATTAAAATTCATCCATAATGGCAGCTTTGGATTTATGCACGCTGGTGGAGAGTTAAAGAGAAGCAGGTAGAATATTGACAGATACAACTGTTAAGATGGCAGGATAAGAGAAACAGGGAAAACCCAACAAAATTTGTTTTTTGGGAGAATAGTGGTGTCGGGATAGAACCTTGCAAAAACAAAGAGAATGGATGAAAGAGGCTTTAGTTTCTTTGGAATGAAAAATATAATACTACAATAAGAAACCATTGTACTTTTGCGGGACAAAAAATTGGGATGAGATACAATATTAGATTAAGTAGTCTAATTAACATAATGAGGTTTGATTTGACTACTAACTAGTACTAAAAATATACTAAATAAACTATAACCATGTACATGAATAGTCATAGCTTCCATCAAAGTACAATTTGATTTGACAACTCTTTCTTTTTTTATTTTAAACAAATGGTATTTTATTCACTTGTGAAACGTATTTATAATAGCCCACTTTAGATAATGTTGCTGTTT
>NW_027366546.1:0-70249 GCF_046119375.1 Phyllobates terribilis
TAAACCTCAGGGTTCATCTTGGCCTTATTCGACTCCATTAAGCTTCGAGGCAATGGCACTGTAAGTATTCCTCTACTTTGACTAGAACTAGCGAGCTTAGTATCAACGTACGAACTTGGTCGCTTGCGCTTGATAGCTTTGAGTCTTCTTGGCTTTTGATTGATCATTGAAATGAATTAGTATTGAACTTGTCTGACTTGTTTGGCTCGATTTTGATATAATCCTAATCCATGCATGCTCTTATTTGCCACAACGTGACAATGGTGATCTTCTTCTACCCATATTACATGCCTAAGAAATGATCCATTGCATAGGTGTCCTTAGCCTGACTAGATGTAACGCTTCTCTCGTCCTTTATTGAGCTCTACATTAGAGAAGTATTCATTTGGTGACATAAAGCCTCAATTACAATGCTACATGTATATGCACAAACGTCACATCAACTTGAGTGATTGAATGCTCTAATGTCCCTTATATGAAATGTGCATCTTCCTGTTCATGAATTTCTTTACATTGTAGTTTGAAAATTGAACTGGACATCACACTCTCACGTCTACTCATCTCAATCAGTGTTATGCTTCTTCGGTTTAACAAAGATCCAGCATGTGCTTCAGTTTTACGTCTACTCAGAGGTAGTTCAGCATGCGCTTCAGTATTCATCGCATTTAAGTATTCAGTGCATCGCTTTAAGACTGACAGAAAAGTCCAGCGGGTTTGTTCGGCTGTACAAAAAGAATTGGCCAGCTGGTGCAACTGCGCTCAAAAGGACCGTGTTTGGCCCCAATGTGCCAAAAGGTGCGCTCACAGTTGATCTGCTTCGCCCGACTAAGCGCTTACTCCACCACTTCATCATCACCAACATCACGCCACGCGATTATGATCGTGATAAGGTGACTATTTGTTCTCCCTTTCTCACCACTGACGCTACAGTTGCTCTATTGCTGCCCAAGACTGAGGAGAAACCCCACTCTAGCTCGCGCTCCGAGCTGAGCCCTCGCGCTCGGGTCTCCTCCAGCTCCGCAGATATGTCTGTTATAGTTGCTTCAATGGAAGCGCATTAAGAGCGGGTCGAAAAGCGTCTTGGAGAAATGGTGGAAATTATGTCTTCCAATGCTGAAGCTAGTTCAGGAGAAGTTTAACGAAGAACGGGGTGGTAGCCCATGAGTTGTTGTGATGGTTGTGCTTTTAAAGCGCATTTGCTGATTCTCTTTTTTCTCTCTACTCTGTTTACGTGATTTGTGAATTAGCTCGTTAGGTTTCCAGCTCCTCTTGTGGCAGTTTGTACTTAATGATAACGAAGTATGCATTTGATTTTTATATCTCTGAGAGCCTTACTAACCTGACTTTTCCTTACTTAAGTTGCTCACTTTTCTCTCTTAAGATTTGTTTGACGTCTTAGCTAGCAAGCGCACTCTACTATCTTTCTTACCGTTTGACTCTGCTTTGAATTTTTCGATGATGTCAAAAGGGGGAAAAACACAGGTAAATTCCTCTTTGATTAAGGGGGAAGTATGAGATCGTGCTTGAATTCAGGGGGAATTGAAAACTGGTATGGTTAAGTACCTTGGTAAGTTACTTTGATCCAATTCCGAATCTGAATACTTGATTAAACTGATATTATTGCCTTCATTTTAGTCACTTAAGAAAGTATTCATGAGCTTACCTGTTTACAGTTTGTCATCATCAAAAAGGGGGAAATTGTTAGTTGAGCTTTGATCATCTTGTTAAAGCTCAATCTATTTCTCTTTGTTTTGATGATAACAAACTAATATGTTTAATCTCTTAGTGTTTTTAAGCCTTCTAGGTCATTGCCATATTTGTAAGGATGCGCTTAAGTCACTTAGAGATGCGCTTGACTGGTCACAGTCGCGCTTAACACCAAGCGGAGAAAGTAAGTTTCGCAAACGGTGTTTAATAAATCCATTCAAGACCAAGAAGTAAGAGTGATCGAACTTCGAGGGCGTAGAGACGCGCTTGAATGAAGTTGAAGAAAGTTGACCACGAGGTTCCACTGAAGCTTAGGGTGTGCCAGAGCGCAGGAGAACAAATCTGCACGCTACGAAGGCTGGTAAAGCGGGAGAGTGCAAGTTGCGTGCACAGGAAGGTGCGAGAAGAACTTTACACTCTTTGGGACGCCACTCCAGGGATCGCCAGCGTGGCAAGAGTTTGTTAGAGCTTGAAGCACACGGATTGCTTATGTGGCGTGGATCAACACATGAAGAACAAAACCAAATCATTCCAAGCCGTTGATTAATTCTGGTGAAGCGATCAAGGCACACGGATTGATGAGGTGGCATTGTGTTTAGTCTTTGTTTGTTACACGGTTGAGTTATAGGGTTAGCTTCAGACTTGTGTATAAATAGAGTACTATTTCATTCACTCTAGAGAATTGCAAACGTAGAGAATATAGGAAGCTAGAGAGAGCTTAAGAGATATTTCGTTTGTAATCAGAGAGTGTTGAGAGTGCCTTTGTTCTTCAGAGCTGAACTGAGAGTATTGTAGAGAGAGTGCTTACGAGTGAGCTTCTCGTGTTGAAGCAAGAGATTGTAATCACTTCTTAATCAATACAAGTGTAGTGGTGAGTTTTATCCCGAGTCAGGTAGTGACATAGGGTTCTCACCGTTTGGAATTCTTGTGTGTGCAAATATTGATGCGCTTTAACAACTTAAAGCGCGCTTTATTGTCTGTCTAACCTCTTCCGCACTTAAGGACTTTAGTAAATTCATTACTAATAGTTCATCATAGGTTAAGCGCAACCCAAGTATTGAAAGTGCAATTGAATCCTTGTTAAGCGCAACTAAGGCTTAATGAACCTTAGTGACAGAGAACAATAGCTGATCAAAACACGTGTTTTCTACTTTGGTAACGTGTTAAAACCAACAGGCAGAGAGCTTTTCCATCATTTCAGTATATTGTGGCAAATCCTGAACCATTTTCTGCAAGTCTCGTGTAGAAAGTTCTCCCCCATCTCTGCATATGATTTCATCATTTCAGAATTGGAGTTCAAATATGAATATATTATAGCTAGAAAGATTGATGGAACCTTGCTGCTTGACTTAGTTGTGCAGCTTTGTTTTTTGATTGGAAAGTTGTGAACTTGTCACTTAGACGTTCACTAGCCTGCAAACACACACACACACAGTTTTATTAATAGATTTGATGGGTCGGAGAGAGATTAGAAAGAGATATTAGTACATACTTCTGCTATGTGAAGGTTTCGTATCTCCAACCAGACAGGATCAGTATCGTCCAAAATGACTTCCTTTTTCTCTGGAGGGCCGCCTGATTTACTAGGAACCTCGATTGCATATTTGTTGCCCTCCATTTCAAGCAAGTCGTGGCACATTGCATCGTAAGTCCATTCATGTATGACCGGAGCAATCTAACACCACAACGTAACTAGACTAGTTTCAGCATCCATATACCATATATATATATACATGCATGATGAGATGAGATGAGTATAATAGCAGCTACGTACCTGGTCAACTGATCTGTCAATGATTAGCAAATCACATGTTTCGGTTTGAGGATAATTTTGAATGGTTGACTTGTACTTTTCTATACAATCCCAAATTGCTGATGCCAGTTTACTGGGGACAAGCTGACGTGGCAACATTTCCTTTGCAGCTCGATATCGCACACGAGGTAGCTCCTGTACATACAATATACCTAAGAATATATGTGCGTATATATATAGCCAATTTTTATACAAATACCTTTAATGAAGCAAAAACAGTAGCAATTCGCATGACCATAGTATTTATGCACAAATCAAATTTCCGAGAATCCTTGGAGCTCGCACCATAGAGTTCTTCTATTGCCATATCATGATCAGTCACATAAACCTAACAACAAAACAGCTTAAATAATAATGCATAATTTCTACAAACCATTGTTTTATACATAATTTGCAAATATGTTTTAATTGAAAAACAAAAAAAAACCAACACAATACCTGGCTTTCAATTGGGAAGTATTCCATGTTCATCTGCATATCAAAGAAACGAAAATTGTATATAAACATATTTTGACAATGCCGAAAAGGTAACATGTGTAACATTTTATAAAAAAAATGACGGTGTGCATCAACAACTTAAAAAAACTGTTAGTTTACACCATGAAACTTGATGGATAAAAAGGTAAAAAACTAACTAACCTCTCTAAGAGCAGCGATACGAGATACCACACTAAAATCGCTTTTAATGTGGTTAACTAATTCCTTTGGAACAGGTCCACTGAAAAATATGAATGCTCTGAAACGACATTCAACATATAAGTATATTATGTTATCAATCATGTGCTGACATATATGAAAAGCTAATAATGTAAAGTAGGAGCTGTATACGTACTTTCTATATAAAGGCTCTCTTCCAGACATATCAGAGAGGAACATCAACATGCTGCATTGAAACAAGAGAAGATGATATATAGATAGAAGAAAAGCAACGTGTACGTACTATATAGACAGAGAATTTGAGAAGATAGAGAATCATTATTATTACTTCTCTTTTGTGGGCTGCATATAGTAAATGGCGTCCATGGAGGGCATTGGTTCCCCTCCTCTTGAAAAGTTCTTCCACCACTGAACTTAACTAAAATCAAAAGAAGGAACGGATTAAGAAAGAAAAATAAGATGCATGCATATATACATACTTACGTGAGATACCCTGATCCGTGATGTCCGACATCTTGCAAGAGCTAGACATGACTCTAACCGTGACTTTATCCATTATGAGTACCTTTCATGCTTTTGAACTTGTTGTATTTGTTGATTGCAGCATTTCATACAACAATCCTGCATCATGTCAAATACAAACTACCTCATCCACCTGATCGATTGATCAAAACAAAACAAGATCCATGAAGAAACTACTCACTATCGCGGCTCGTTTGGATGAAATTCTTGTACTCGCCACGACCCCCACCATGATGGAGCCTGCCTTCTGCATCCAAACTCGACATCTTGCTATATATTCATCAAACCCACACCTAATCAAGTACCAATGTTGTAGCAATCTACATAGGGAAAACGTTTGTAGAAGAACATATAGAGCCATTTTAATAGAATTGTATCCTAGGAAAGGGAGAGAATCAAGGACAAGCCAACAAATCTTTCCATTTATTCAGTGGACATTTATACACCTATATTCTACGCTATGCTTTCGCTTCAATTCCATTAATAAGTACAAATTTCTTTTTTCAAGGACAACAATCTGATTTAGTAATATGTTATCAAAAGATTACTATTAGTGAATAACGTTATTTTTCATTTGTATTTATTTATATTTAATTGCTAAGTCAATACTGTTAGAGAATATCTAGGAGATTATCTTCCTATTAGTTGTATATATGTATCTGATTATCATTCTATAACATTATCGATCTCTTTCACACACTTATATGGTATCAACCTCTTTTGATCCAAACCCTCTCTATCCCTGTTCTTGATCGATCCACAATGGCCGCCGAGTCAACTTGCACTATCCCTAATCCGCATGAGACGGATAAGCCTCTCATCTTTGTCAATCTATCTCAATGCACCCATCTTGCTTCCACAAACTACCTTAACTGGGAAAGGCAAATTGAATCCATCCTTGATGGTTTCGATCTCTTCAAATATCTTGATGGCACTCATCCACCACATCCTCAGACTATCCAGTCCACTGAAACCCCTTCCCGTGAAATTCCGAACCCGGCTTACCTTACTTGGAAGCGGTAGGATCGTCTGGTTTACGGTGCTATCTTACCCACCTTTACGGATTCAGTTGCGTCACTGTAACACAAACCACCACATCCATTGAGCTTTGGGTGGTGCTGAAATGAATGTTTGCCAGGGCCTCACGAGGGCACAAGAAGCAGTTAAAAGACCGCCTGAGATCCATTGTAAAATGTTCGTCTTCTGTTACCGAGTACATGAACAGTGTCAAGTCTGTTGCAGATTTACTGGCTTCGATCGGAGCGGCTGTGTCCAAGGAAGACCTCATAGATCAGATTCTTCGTGGTCTCGATGAAACTTTCCAGCCGGTGATAGACAGAGTTAACGCCAGAGATTCCGGCATAGCTTTCGACAGCTACATGAAAAGCTACTGAATAGGGAGATTTCCCTCAAAATTGCGCAGCGTCACATTGCCGGCCCTGTTTCTCCCCTTGCTGCGCATGTGCATCCTCCACAATTCCGTCCACCAAATGCTCAATGGGCCAAGCCCAACAATACCAACACTCAGCCCAGTCCGCCTCACAACAACAACAACCAGCCCAACTATCAACAACACTGAAGCCCACCAACAAGAATTCTCCAAAAAACGGACCTGCACAATGGCCAGAGGAAGCCGTATCTGGGAAAATGCTAGTGGTGCCGCGCCGCCGGTCACCTCATGCTTCAATGTCCGGTGTTCCTTCAACAACACCCCAATGTGCCGATCCCGCCTCAACCGAATTGGAACAACAATCCACCTCAAGTCAATTCAATGACTATTGGTGCACCTGGTTTGGAATTCCTCGTAGATTCTGGCGCGACGCAACACGTGACAACGGACCTAGACAATCTGGCTATTTATCAGCCCTACACCGGTCCCGATTCGCTGTTTGTTGACAATGGTTTAGGTTTACGGTGCTATCTTACTCACCTTTACGGACTCAGTTGCGTCGCTGGTAACACAAACCACCACATCCGCTGAGCTTTGGGCGGTGCTGAAATGAACGTTTGCCAGGGCCTCACGAGGGCACAAGAAGCAGTTAAAATACCGCCTGAGATCCACTGTAAAAGGTTCGTCTTCTGTTACCGAATACATGAACAATGTCAACTCTGTTGCAGATTTACTGGCTTCGATTGGAGCGGTTGTGTCCGAGGAAGACCTCATAGATCAGATTCTTCGTGGTCCCGATGAAACTTTCCAGCCGGTGATAGACAGAGTTAACGCCAGAGATTCCGGCATAGCTTTTGACGAGCTACGTGAAAAGCTACTGAATAGGAAGATTTCCCTCAAAATTGCTTAGCGTCACATTGCCGGCCCTGTTTCTCCCCTTGCTGCGCATGTACATCCTCCACAATTCCGTCCACCAAATGCTCAATGGGCCAGGCCCAACAATACCAACACTCAGCCCAGTCCGCCTCACAACAACAAAAACCAGCCCAACTATCAACAACACTGAAGCCCACCAACAACAATTCTCCAAAAACAGACCTGCGCAATGGCCAGAGGAAGCCGTATCTGGGAAAATGCTAGTGGTGCCGCGCCGTCGGTCACCTCATGCCTCAATGTCCGTGTTCCGTCAACAGCACCCCAATGTGCCGATCCCCGCCTCAACCAAATCGGAACAACAATCCACCTCAAGTCAATTCAATGACTATTGATGCACCTGGTTCGGAATTCATCGTAGATTCTGGCGTGACGCAACACGTGACAACGGACCTAGACAATCTGGCTATTTATCACCCCTACACCGGTCCCGATTCGCTGTTTGTTGGCGATGGTTCAGGTTTGGCTATCACTCACTCCGGTACTCTTAAGTTGCATGATATATCCTTACCTGGAACCTTATTTGTGCCTAAAATGAAACATAATGTTATATCTGTTTCCAAGTTAACCAGACAAACCAAACTCCAGCCCTGGATTTTTATCCTAATTGTTTTGATTTGAAGGATCTTCACACTCACCAAAACAAAATTAGGGGTCCTTGCATCAACGGAGTCTACGTATGGCCCACCACCTCTCCGACCGTCAACCATGTCCACCTCAATAATCCGGAAACCTGGCATCACAAACTGGGACATCCCTCCACCTCCATTTTTCAAGTTATGCAAAAGCAATTTTCTCTAGGCAATTTAAAATTTCAATTATCCAAATATCATTCATGTCAACTAAGCAAGAGCCATAAACTGCCTTTCCATGAATCCACTCTTGTATCCAATTTTCCTTTGGAGATTATTTTTCTGATGTTTGGACATCTCCTGTTTTATCTTGTGATGGTCTCAAATACTACTGTATGTTTGTTGATCATTTACCCCGATATGTATGGTTATACCCAATGAAAAAGAAGTCTGACGTCCAACAATTATTCCCAAAATTCAAAAAGCTTGTTGAAAATTACTTTGCTAGTCACATAAAAATCATTTATATAGACAATGGGGGAGAATATGTGGGCCTGCGGAGCTACCTAGGTGATCATGTCATTAGCCATCTTACCACTCCACCACACACCCCAGAACACAACGACATTGTTGAGCGTAGAAACCGACATATAGTTGAAACCGGGATGTCACTGATGGCCTACTCTCATGTTCCAACCAACCTTATGCAATGAGCACTGCAACCTATCTCATAAATCGCCTACCAACACCATCCTACAAAATCAATCGCCCTACCATAAACTCCTCAATAAAACCCCGGATTATCATAAACTTAAGAGTTTTGGTTGTGTGTGCTATCCATGGTTGAAACCTTACGCTAACAATAAGCTATCTCCGAAGTCCATTGCTTGTGTTTTTGTAGGCTATGCAGCGGACCAACAAGGGTATCATTGTCTTGACCCGACGACGGGACGCGTTTATGTATCAAGGCATGTGCAGTTTGATGAGGATATCTTTCATTTTCACAAGCCATTATCAACACCAGAAGCGGTGGTCTCGGAACACGAAACAAAGGCCCACTTTGTGTTCAACTTATTAATTCTGGCGGCCCAGTGCTAAGTGACAGGCGTAAAACGGTCGCTCTTCCTATCAAAGATAATCCAACTAAACAATCCACTAGTAAAGTGGTAAGTCGGAGTCGAATCCCAAGAGAGCCACAACGATAGTCTATTTCTTTCGTGTTACCTAGTAGTAACTAGGGGGTTTTGGAATGTTGTAATCTAAAGTAACAATAATAAAACGGTAAATGTTGGATTCGTAAACTATTATGATGAAAAGCTCACTCTTTTAGCATCAACTCATTATTCTTATGGAAAGTTGATCATTGAATTCTCTTAATCCTATATTCTTAATTAACTAATCTAGTTGTCCTACTCTTTGTTCGTAAATAGCAACTAGTCCAAATAGTCATAGAAACCCTTGTTGTAAGCAATAACCAAATAAATCCTAAGGTTCAAAAGCGCAACAACATAAAGATCAAAGATATGTAGGCCTATGCAATACCATTGGCAAATCGCCGATGCTCGACACAGGTTTATAATCTCTACAAAATAAGTACTCGCAAATAGTCTATGCAAATTCTGATTGCTACCTAAAAGACAAGACTTTTCAAATCGAATTATCAAGCCTAGCAATATGAATGAATAATAATCAACCTAGTTGGCCACCTAGATAAAACCAAGATCAATCAATAGACAATAAAGCACAAGAGATCATAAAACAATGCTGAAATTATTATTAGAACATAAACATAAGAATTCTCACAAACAAATCCTAGAATAATGGCTTCAACCTAAGAGTGAACTAGTATGATCTTATCCAGACATAGCCAATTGAAAGCAATACATAATTATGGATGAAACAACCAGGGATGAAGGTGAAAGTGGAACAAAGGAGGAAGCTTTCTTCTTGGCTGCTGAATTTTCTAAGGATGAAGTTGTGAAATTGAGCAAATGTCTAATCTAACCTAATATCTAAGGGTTTATATAGTTCCTAGTGAAAGAGAAATAAAACAAATCAAAAGAAATAATAAAACAGGAAAAACAAATCATAATCTCGGACTAAAATCTTCAATTTGGGCCGGTCCGTGTCCGTGGTCGCGATCGAGACATGTGGGTCGCGATCGCGATCAAGCTCCAGTTCTTAGGGTCGGCAAAAGTCACGATCGCGACAGGATGGTCTCGGTCGAGACATGTCTACTGAGGCTAAGTCTCGATCGTGACATATAGTCTCGGTCGAGACATCTTCTCTCGGTCGTGATGTCTTCTCTCGAACTGGTCTTCGGTCTTCTATAAGCTTCGAGGCAGCTCGGCTTCGCCTCTCGGCTTCTCCATGGGTGTAGGCGTGGTATCCTTCTCTCTAGCTCCATCCCAAATGCACTAAAAGTGAGTACAAAAGGGATCTCCGTAATAAAACCACAAAATACCGCTTATGAGCATCCCGCAAATCCATAAATGAACATCATACCGGATTCCGAGAATACCACTCAATAAGCACCTAAAACACCACTATTCCTAAGCTAATAGTCACTAGTTAACACCATATAATAAGCTCCTACAAACCTCCACACACTTAAACCTTGATCGTCCTCGAGTAAGCAAAATAAAACTCACTCCTCCTAAAAAGCACAAAGGTCTACAGTAAGTGTAGAGAAAGTTTGCTAGCGACTATACTTCAAACTCCAAGTGTATCGAGCACTAACCTAACTCCGATCTATCTTCTTATGTCTCCGAGATGTCCTACCCAAACCCTCCTTATTTCTCCACTTCATATGTCACCACTCCAATAAAATAGTAAAAATCGGACCAAGTGGTGTGCGTTTAAGCACATGTGGAATTCCTAAGAATAAAAATTTCCTTTGAAAATCCCTGTCAGATTGTCTTCCAACAACGGAAAGACTGAATAGATATTTTAACCGTGTTCCAAATATCTGTACACATTGTAATTGTCAGTGTGAAACTACATCTCATTTCTTTTTTCAGTGCCCTATAACTATTAATATGATTAATATCCTGGAACAGAGAACGGGGAAGAAAATTAATTATATCTACACTAACAACTTTGTAGAGGATTTTGATTACTTTCTCAATAACAATAAAAACATCTACATAATTTTCTTCTTATGGTTTGAATTATGGAAAAATAGGAATAGACTAATCTTTGACATATCTAATATTCCAAATTCAAAACTCATTGATACGGCCTTCATTTTATTCCATTCTTGGACCTCTACTAAGGACTTTAACTCGATAAAACAAGCAAATCCGAATAGTAAGAACAATGTTGCTAATAAAACAACACATTACCGCAACAAGAGGAAAATTGTCAAGATCTGGAACAAACCTCCTGAAGATTGGTATAAAATTAATTTTGATGCTTCCTACTATCCTAATGGGGAATCTTATATTAGTAATGTCATTCGTAACTATAAGGGTGAGGTCGTCAAAATAAATCGAAGTAGTATTAAAGCCCTCTCTGCTATCCAAGGTGAGGCAAGAGCGGCATTCGAGGGAATTAAATTGGCACAACAATTGAATTTACAAAATATTATTTTAGAAGGTGACAACTTAACAGTTATCAATGCAATTCGTCAAACATGGCAGGTACCATGGAGCATAAAGAACATTATCCAAGATGCGACTAATGCTCTTCGTTCTTTCAAGGGAGTAAAGATTTTTCACTGCTTCAGGGAAAACAATAAGGCTGGCTGACTTAATAGCTTCCAGGGCAGCGGATAACATCGATTTTGATTATCTAGTCTACCTTTGTAATTTATATAATTTACGTAGTATACCTGATACTTATATCAGGACTCTGCGAGAAAGGTTGCGAGTTTTGCAACCTTTGCTCCTTAGTTTTCTTTTTGCTTTTGTTAGCATTATCAAGCATGATAATGCGGGATTGCTTCCTGGTTAGGGAGGAATCCCTTTGTTGGCCTATATTCAAAAAAAGAAGAAGCTGTATCTGGGTTTAGAAGCTCATCGTCTATATTGTAATAATTAAAATTAGAGTCATATGCATGATATTGTAGGCACTCAAAAAAATGCAACTGCATGTGGGTTTAGATGCTCACTGTTTATAGGCATTTTTGCATGGATTCACCCGTTATATGACTGAATTTGCATTGAACCACCCTTTATATCGATAATTATTCAGAATCACTCAAATTTCACCAATTTCTTACCAAGAACCACCCCTTCCTCAATTCCGTTATTTTTTCCATTCCAAAGTAACTAAAGAACATTTTTCCCTTGACAGAATGCCTTACAAAAAAACAAGGGTTTTTACCCTTAATTCAATTTCTCTTGAGGTTTTGTAAATCTCATGATATTTTCACCCCTTTTCAATAACAACTAATAAAAAATTAATAATTATGATGAAAATGATATGTTTTTCACAGATTAGAACACAGAAATTCTTTAATTTTGAATACGCCTGATGAACACAATGAACACATGAAGAACAGGAACACACGATGAACAGGAACAGGAACACACGATGAAAAAAAATTTATAACGAAGAACATGAACACACAATGAGCCATAAAGAGGACGTAACCTTCAAAATTTTTTCCAGATTAGAACATAAGAATTCTCATGATATTTTTTCACAGATTAGGCGAGGACGTCACCTTCACCCCCACTTCCGAATCCGCATGCAATGTCGAATCCACCTTCAACATCTGAATTAGGCGAGGACGTCACCTTCACCCCCAATTTTTGAATCTTTCGTCACCTTCGAATCCGCCTGCAATGTCGAATCCACCACATGCAATGTTGAATCCACCTTCAACATCTGAATTAGGCGAGGATGTCACCTTCGAATCCGCCCGCAATGTCGAATCCATTGCCTGCAATATGGAAATCGTCACCTTCACCCCCAATTTCCCCCTTTGCAAAACCCTAATTTCTTCCCCCTCTTCAAATCAATCTCCTTCCAGAGAGTCTCCAACTCGAATTAGGCGAGGATGAAAAACGGAAGGTCGAAGAAGAAGAACGAAGCAGTAGAACGGAGAAGTAGAGAGAAGAAGAAAAACGGAAGGTCAGAGAAGACGAACGAAGAAGAAGAACGAAGAACGAAGGAGAAGAAAAGATCAGAGAAGAACGAAGGAGAAAATATATTTGTTTATTGTTCATCCGATTTTTTAATTACTACTTTTTAAAAGTTGGTGAAAAATCTCATGAGATTTTCATTTTATCACGAGATAATGAGGTAAGGGTAAAAACCCTTGATTTGTTTTGTAAAATTAGCATTCTGTCAGGGGTAAATTGTTCTTTTCATTACTTTGGATGGAGAAACTAACAGAATTGAGGGAGGGGTGACTCTTGGTAAGAAATTGGTGAAATTTGAGTGATTCTGAATAATTATCGATATAAGAGATGGTTTTATGCAAATTCGGCCATATAACGGGTGGTTCCATGCAAAAATGCACCGTTTATATTCTATTAATTAAAATTAGAGTCCTATGAATGATATTGTAGGCATTCAAAAGATGCAAGCTGAAAGACAAATTTGATCTTGAGTTATATTGATTCAGTTTTTCTATTATGTATTATTCATGAGCACAAATTAAGCAAATAAAAAATAAAAAATAAAAATTACTTTCCACTAAATCTTAGGAGTAAAATGATTGACCTTCACAACAACAAAAATATACTCCATATTCAATAATTTAATATCTATGTTAAGTTAATTTATTATGTGCCATGAATACATAATAGAAAATCCATATTGATTAAGGCTCCGTTTGGTTACGAATCTTTATTTTTTATAAAGATATTTTTTGAAATTAATACTTTTCTAATTTCGATTAACGTGTAATAACATACTCTCAATTTTTTAATGAAATTACACTAATTTATATAAAAGTACTTTTTATACCAAACACACTTTACTAGAAAACATCTTTATAAATAAAAAGTTCTTATAAATATTAATCCCAAACAAATCATTTTATATAAAAAGTGCTTTTTAGGACTAAATTGAATGTGTCTAAAGCTCTTGAAATGATGTTCAATTTAAGGTATATTTTGTATAAGTATGAGGTGATTCTTAAAGTTTTGATACCTAGTATAATTAAATTCTAGGAGATTTCAAATCACTAATTAAATTATTGAATAAAATAATTCTTTTTTGGGCAAAAAAAATCTATCTAATTATAATGAATGACTAATATATTTATCTAATTATAAACAATGACAAACAATATGGTATTTTAATTTTTTAATAAATAGAGAGGTTTTACTATCATATTTCAATTACTAATGGATATCAATTTCATTAATTAATTCCACACAGTAAACTTAGAGTAACAAGAAAAGAAGGTCACAATCACCGAAATAAAAAAACAAGTTTATTGACTAAATCTATCATCCGAAAATTCTATCACTATGTATGATTTTTTATATAAAAGCTTATTATCGTTACGCTTTTGATCTTAATAAAAGAGAATGAATATTAAAACACTAGGATTATAAAAATCTTATACAAACAGCTACAATAATCTTATACAAACTATTAAAAAAATCCAAGAATTACCATGGATTGCAAAAAATAATAAAAAAGGATATACATAAAAATAGAATCATCACATGCGATACAAATATAGAAAAACGAGATAAAATGGTACTTATGATTCCAAAATGACTAATTCTCATAATATCTATCTTTTTTTGTCATGACTAACACTAGGACTTCTCTTACAGGCTCTCCCATTCCATTACTAATGGAACAAGTGTCTCAACCCTTATTATAAACCTCCACGATTGAAGATGAGTATATGGCAAATGGGGATGGTAACCCACCACGCAACCAAAGTGGCTTCAGCCTCATAATATCTAAATTTCAAATGCTTGTCGTCGTCAGTAATTCAATTTAGACCATGATGATCACTTTACCGTTATAACGTTTTTTGATCTTGCTATATGGATAAACGACTATTGATTATAGCTATTAGAGCCGTTCTTATGGAGGTTTTTGTAGGTTTAAAACCTTAAAAGAGTCTAAAAATGAGTGGCTAACTAGCAACCCTAAAAATATTATTGTATTTTTATTTTTTTTAGAAATTTATACATGGAATACGCTTGAGTAATATGTAACATATGAGATTCACAAAAAAGTCTCAGATAAGTTAAATAATCGGAGGCTTCAATTTGATAGATTTTTTTGAGCTTTTATATAAAAAAACCCCCAAATCATATAGTCTTAATTCCACATTTATGGGAAAATGAATAAGGGCTTTGGAATAACTTAAGCAAATATGAAATAAAACAAGAATGAACAGTATAAATTCGACCATGGCAATTGAAATCATCTCAACAATTTTTAACCTCGGACTAAATTCTTATGAAAAGTACAAAATATGACTGCTATAATATATATTTCATGTTCTCAATGTTAACTAACAAAGTTAAGAAAACGTAACAGAGTATTTGTTTGTCTAGTCGCGTACAAGAATGTGGCTCAATCCTGCCCTATTCTTCAGAGAACAACTTCAGCTTCTACATGGAAAAACACATGGAGCTATGAGCCATCGTGAATGTACGCACATAGAAAGTATGCTTTTCAATGCATTAACATAATTTAAGGACAATACTTGCAAAAAACGTGAAAGAAAGGACCTAAACCTAGAACATTTTCGAGCTAAGATTCAAGATTTTTTTCCAATCTATAAATACAATTAAAATTATTTATCAATCTATACATGATACAAAGATATATATTAAAATATACACTGATGGAGGTTCGGAGGGGCAGGGAAGGCTATGAGATGCCGGGAAAGATGGTGTCTGTGAGGTTCGGGAGTCAGAGGAGAGAAGCCACCCGGGACGGCGTCTCTTAGACATGAGACGCCGGCCCGGACGTCGTCTCTTACAAAACTTGTTTTAATAAAAAAACAAAATGCATATATAACGGTTGCAGTGTAAGCTTCGATGCTCATAACCGTTGAAATCGGATTGAGAGTCTCGCTTATCAGTAAAAATATTACATTATGTTTAATGTTGGTTTTAACGGTGGTGATTTACATTCCTTTCAAACATTCCATTATAATTTTAACATTAACTATCACCTAACCGAAATTTTTAGAAAAATTAAGTGTCACCCAACCCAAATTTTCATTCAATTTCAAATTACGTTAAAGTTTTACTGCATTATTTCAACCATCAACTACTCAATTTATCATTATTTACTATACTTAGTTATCCAACATATTTTTCTTTCAAAAACTTTTTTTACCAAAAATAATGTCAATTAAATGATATATTCAAATAACTGATCATTTATATTATAAATAAAATACAATGAGTCATAATATTAAAAAAATATTAATATAATATTTTATACACATAAATAGTTTTATATGATTTTTTTTAAATAATAAGGTGAGAAGCCGTCCCAGACGGCGTCTCACTTGTAAGAGACGCCGTCCCGGGTGGCGTCTCATGTGTAAGAGACACCGTCCCGGACGGCTTCTCTCCTCTGACACTCGAACCTCACAGATGCCATCCTTTCCTACGTCTTATAGCCTAATCCACGCCATCTGTCTTATAGCCTAATCCGAACCTCTATCCATGTATATTGTGGTAAATATTTTTATATCATATATAGATTGATATATAGTTTATGAATTATGTATAGATTGAAATAATGGGAATCTGAAATTTGTCTTACAGTGAAGCGCAAGTCACAAGTATCATTGAGTAATTAAGATGGTAGAAAAATGATTAAGGTCTGTTAGTGTATGATTATTTACCGTGATATATTGGGGAGGATCATCTACAGTGGTTGTGCCCATGACAACTTCCCTTCGAAGCTTTGTTGTGAGCTTGTGACAAACTCGTATCTGCATGCAACCCAAACATATAACATATGAAATAAAGCTAGGGCTCTGTTTGGCACGAAATCTTTATTTTTTATAAAGACATTATTTTATATAAAGACATTATTTTATATAAGTACTTTTTGCATTTTCATAAAACGTGTAACTAATTTTATTTTATTTTTCATAGTCTAATCAATTTAAAAAGATACACTTTTAATAAAAAATACTTTTTAATAAAAAATACTTTTCATCCAAACAAATTTATAGTTAAAAACTTCTTTATAAATAATAAATCTCTTTATAAATACACACGCCTAACAAACTTTAAGTTGAACCTTATATATAATGAATGACTAGAAACATGTACACATATACCTCTGATCGAGTAGCGCCACCAATAATGAATATAAAAATGCGTTGTCCCATCTTCCTTAGATCATTTGTTGCATTCTTCAAGACCGAGTCACTGAGAAAAATAAAGTCCTATTATATATCATGAGTTTCTTACCTAGCGATTTTCAATACATTTATACCTCGAAGATCCATCATCGGAATGTTGAGAGCGTCCCCAATTAGCAGTCCTCCTTGATCTCCTCGAACTCGGATTGCTGGTTGTTGTTGTTGGTGTTGATGACGTTGTATGATTACTCAGTTTTTGTTCTTTTCCACTTCCACCCTCGTTCATGCATTCAAATTCATCTTTTCCCAGTGTTCCTTTATCAATCTTCTCAATTAGCTCCTAAGACACACATTTTATTTATTGATAACCAATCAAAAAATAAGTTAAAATAAAAAATTCTCTTTTTTAAAAAAAAGGAAAAATACAAAGATTTGCTGAGAATGGTTGTTCAACGTGATTTAAATGCAAGTCCTAACGTGAAAAAAACATCCTCAAAATGATACCTCTAACATAGGATAAAATCTGGATAATGCCCATGCTTCTTCCTCTCCCGTGTCACGATCTTTTCTTGCAGCAACATTCCTCTACAAGTACAAGTAGATATATGATTAATTTTCAATAATCTTACATATTACTATAGAGGTGAGTTTCGGTGAAAACAACCCTTATGGTGTGAAGTGCGAAGCAAGTTGAACCATTAGATTCGAAAATGGAGGGATGAGATTAATAGATGGGTTTTTTAATGAATCCACACGGTGACATTTTTGTAATTAATGGTGAACTGTTATTTTTATTTTTTTTTACGTTTTCTGGGTGATTTTTTTATCCCTTTATATGTGAACATTAGCGTGTTACATGTGAACATTAGCGTGTTATATGTGTATCCGAGAAAGTTCGCACTTCACACCATAATGGTCGTTTTCACCGGATCCTTATTCTATTACTATATACTACCTTCGATACAAATACTTATTATTATATAATTCAAAAAAAATAAATTTCACTTCATTTTTTAATTTTTTTCTAAATAATCTTTTAAAGTATTATTAAAAATGTATAAAATAATATCTAGAAAAATAAAATAGTATTAATATAATAATTATATAAAAAATAAATATAAAAAAATAAAAAATATTAATAAAATAATATGTATTTATATTAAAAAAATATTCTAAAATAACATATAATTCAACCAATTAATAATGCTAGTAATGTGTCCTTACTTTTTGAGCGTCAAACTTTAGAGAGAATCCTCCACTTGTTTTCTTCTTATTGTTTGATGAATGTGCCAGCAACATCATGTTCTTTATACCCTTCATATCTTCTGCTGATAATTTTGCCAAACTAAGAAGATTATCGGGGAGAACAATTAGATTTCAGACTAAATATTAGTTGGAATGCCATGTATTTCGTGTACTTTTAGTTGTACTTCATTTTATTACCTCATTTATGAAAGATAGGTATTTTAAATATTTACATAAATATTAAGAAATCAAATAATTAGTATATTTTTATTTTATTTATTTTAAATTTATAATTCATCTCATTTTTAGCCAATCAACAATCACAATTTACATAAACATTATAAGAATTTCGATTTTTAATAACAAATCTCGTAACTCACTACATAAATACTTGAAATGAAAACAAAAAGAGAAGCTAAAATGTCTTTTTTAGAGAACCGAGTGAGTATAAATTATTATTCAAATCGGTACATGAAAAATGTAACATGGTTAGAGAAGTATAGCCAGATTACATGTCTTTTTAATTGGTTGAGTGTACATATCATTTAATTCGCCTCAAATGATATAGGGGCGCCTCAAAAAAATTATTAACCCACCTTACATCTTACGTGTATACCCAGAGGGACAAACTCAAGGTTTAAGAAGAAAAAAATGCACTTAACCGGCAAAATGTTTTGAACTTTTTAGAAGATCTGCATTTTCTACTTGCGGAGATGATTTTCTCCCAACAACTCAAATGATTCATTTTTGTAGATTAATTTTAAAGAACCTTTTCACTTGAAGTGAACTCGTATGTATTACCTGCATAAGCTTGGAAG
This sequence comes from Phyllobates terribilis, assembly GCF_046119375.1. Classification (NCBI taxonomy): domain Eukaryota; kingdom Metazoa; phylum Chordata; class Amphibia; order Anura; family Dendrobatidae; genus Phyllobates; species Phyllobates terribilis. Next base: position 18,917 of record NW_027366546.1, read on the forward strand.
CTTTATCAGCATCAAACTTGTCGGGGTGCACACATGCATAGATCATGAGTAGTCGCAACTTATTCCCAGGAGATATGTCCTGTCTTTTGAAATATACATAGCTGTTATTTGAATATGTATATAATTTGTTATCAGAATTCTAGTACAACAATCATTAGTGTGTGTGAATCCGAAATATAACCTGGTTAGTTCTAAAGTAGGTAATAACATCTTTTGCGGCGGCATCACCGAAAACGAGATCCTGCTCCAGTTGTCCCAGCTCACGAAGACCTTGTTCTCCAATAAGACTATTGATTTTTCCAGCAATCTGGAAACACAAATGAAACACGACATTATCATAATATACAATTTGTTAAGTAGCAACTTTGTATATGTATATGTATATGTATATGTAGGTACCTCTACATGGGCAGAGAGCTTTTCCATCATTTCAGTATATTGTGGCAAATCCTGAACCATTTTCTGCAAGTCTCGTGTAGAAAGTTCTCCCCCATCTCTGCATATGATTTCATCATTTTAGAATTGGAGTTCAAATATGAATATATTATAGCTAGAAAGATTGATGGAACCTTGCTGCTTGACTTAGTTGTGCAGCTTTGTTTTTTGATTGGAAAGTTGTGAACTTGTCACTTAGACGTTCACTAGCCTGCAAACACACACACACACACAGTTTTATTAATAGATTTGATGGGTCGGAGAGAGATTAGAAAGAGATATTAGTACATACTTCTGCTATGTGAAGGTTTCGTATCTCCAACCAGACAAGATCAGTATCGTCCAAAATGACTTCCTTTTTCTCTGGAGGGCCGCCTGACTTACTAGGAACCTCGATTGCATATTTGTTGCCCTCCATTTCAAGCAAGTCGTGGCACATTGCATCGTAAGTCCATTCATGTATGACCGGAGCAATCTAACACCACAACGTAACTAGACTAGTTTCAGCATCCATATACCATATATATATATACATGCATGATGAGATGAGATGAGATGAGTATAATAACAGCTACGTACCTGGTCAACTGATCTGTCAATGATTAGCAAATCACATGTTTCGGTTTGAGGATAATTTTGAATGGTTGACATGTACTTTTCTATACAATCCCAAATTGCTGATGCCAGTTTACTGGGGACAAGCTGACGTGGCAACATTTCCTTTGCAGCTCGATATCGCACACGAGGTAGCTCCTGTACATACAATATACCTAAGAATATATGTGCGTATATATAGCCAATTCTTATACAAATACCTTTAATGAAGCAAAAACAGTAGCAATTCGCATGGCCATAGTATTTATGCACAAATCAAATTTCCGAGAATCCTTGGAGCTCGCACCATAGAGTTCTTCTATTGCCATATCATGATCAGTCACATAAACCTAACAACAAAACAGCTTTAAATAATAATGCATAATTTCTACAAACCATTGTTTTATACATAATTTGCAAATATGTTTTAATTGAAAAACAAAAAAAACCAACACAATACCTGGCTTTCAATTGGGAAGTATTCCATGTTCATCTGCATATCAAAGAAACGAAAATTGTATATAAACATATTTTGACAATGCCGAAAAGGTAACATGTGTAACATTTTATAAAAAAAATGACGGTGTGCATCAACAACTTAAAAAAACTGTTAGTTTACACCATGAAACTTGATGGATAAAAAGGTAAAAAACTAACTAACCTCTCTAAGAGCAGCGATACGAGATACCACACTAGAATCGCTTTTAATGTGGTTAACTAATTCCTTTGGAACAGGTCCACTGAAAAATATGAATGCTCTGAAACAACATTCAACATATAAGTATATTATGTTATCAATCATGTGCTGACATATATGAAAAGCTAATAATGTAAAGTAGGAGCTGTATACGTACTTTCTATATAAAGGCTCTCTTCCAGACATATCAGAGAGGAACATCACCATGCTGCATTGAAACAAGAGAAGATGATATATAGATAGAATAAAAGCAACGTGTACGTACTATATAGACAGAGAATTTGAGAAGATAGAGAATCATTATTATTACTTCTCTTTTGTGGGCTGCATATAGTAAATGGCGTCCATGGAGGGCATTGGTTCCCTCCTCTTGAAAAGTTCTTCCACCACTGCATCAAATTAACTTAACTAAAATCAAAAGAAGGAAGGGATTAAGAAAGAAAAATAAGATGCATGCATATATACATACTTACGTGAGATACCCTGATCCGTGATGTCCGACATCTTGCAAGAGCTAGACATGACTCTAACCGTGACTTTATCCATTATGAGTACCTTCCATGCTTTTGAACTTGCTGTATTTGTTGATTGCAGCATTTCATACAACAATCCTGCATCATGTCAAATACAAACTACCTCATCCACCTGATCGATTGATCAAAACAAAACAAGATCCATGAAGAAACTACTCACTATCGCGGCTCGTTTGGATGAAATTCTTGTACTCGCCACGGCCCCGACCATGATGGAGCCCGCCTTCTGCATCCAAACTCGACATCTTGCTATATATTCATCAAACCCTCACCTAATCAAGTACCAATGTTGTAGCAATCTACATAGGGAAAACGTTTGTAGAAGAACATATAGAGCCATTTTAATAGAATTGTATCCTAGGAAAGGGAGAGAATCAAGGACAAGCCAACAAATCTTTCCATTTATTCACTGGACATTTATACACCTATATTCTACGCTATGCTTTCGCTTCAATTCCATTAATAAGTACAAATTTCTTTTTTCAAGGACAATAATCCGATTTAGTAATATGTTATCAAAAGATTACTATTAGTGAATAACGTTATTTTTCATTTGTATTTATTTATATTTAATTGCTAAGTCAATACTGTTAGAGAATATCTAGGAGATTATCTTCCTATTAGTTGTATATATGTATCTGATTATCATTCTATACAATTATCGATCTCTTTCACACACTTATATGGTATCAACCTCTTTTGATCCAAACCCTCTCTATCCCTGTTCTTGATCGATCCACAATGGCTGCCGAGTCAACTTGCACTATCCCTAATCCGCATGAGACGGATAAGCCTCTCATCTTTGTCAATCTATCTCAATGCACCCATCTTGCTTCCACAAACTACCTTAACTGGGAAAGGCAAATTGAATCCACCCTTGATGGTTTCGATCTCTTCAAATATCCTGATGGCACTCATCCACCACATCCTCAGACTATCCAGTCCACTGAAACCCCTTCCCGTGAAATTCCGAACCCGCTTACCTTACTTGGAAGCGGTAGGATCGTCTGGTTTACGGTGCTATCTTACCCACCTTTACGGATTCAGTTGCGTCACTGGTAACACAAACCACCACATCCATTGAGCTTTGGGCGGTGCTGAAATGAACGTTTGCCAGGGCCTCACGAGGGCACAAGAAGCAGTTAAAAGACCGCCTGAGATCCATTGTAAAATGTTCGTCTTCTGTTACCGAGTACATGAACAGTGTAAAGTCTGTTGCAGATTTACTGGCTTCGATCGGAGCGGCTGTGTCCAAGGAAGACCTCATAGATCAGATTCTTCGTGGTCTCGATGAAACTTTCCAGCCGGTGATAGACAGAGTTAACGCCAGAGATTCCGGCATAGCTTTCGACGAGCTACATGAAAAGCTACTGAATAGGGAGATTTCCCTCAAAATTGCGCTGTGTCACATTGTCGGCCTTGTTTCTCCCCTTGTTGCGCTTGTGCATCCTCCACAATTCCGTCCACCAAATGCTCAATGGGCCAAGCCCAACAATACCAACACTCAGCCCAGTCCGCCTCACAACAACAACAACCAGCCCAACTATCAACAACACTGAAGCCCACCAACAACAATTCTCCAAAAAACGGACCTGCACAATGGCCAGAGGAAGCCGTATCTGGGAAAATGCTAGTGGTGCCGCGCCGTCGGTCACCTTATGCCTCAATGTCCGGTGTTCCTTCAACAACACCCCAATGTGCCGATCCCGCCTCAACCGAATTGGAACAACAATCCACCTCAAGTCAATTCAATCACTATTGGTGCACCTGGTTTGGAATTCCTCGTAGATTCTGGCGCGACGCAACACTTGACAACGGACCTAGACAATCTGGCTATTTATCACCCCTCTACACCGGTCCCGATTCGCTGTTTGTTGACAATGGTTCAGGTTTACAGTGCTATCTTACCCACCTTTACGGACTCAGATGCGTCGCTGGTAACACAAACCACCACATCCGCTGAGCTTTGGGCGGTGCTGAAATGAACGTTTGCCAGGGCCTCACGAGGGCACAAGAAGCAGTTAAAAGACCGCCTGAGATCCATTGTAAAAGGTTCGTCTTCTGCTACCGAATACATGAACACTGTCAAGTCTGTTGCAGATTTACTGGCTTCGATTGGAGCGGTTGTGTCCGAGGAAGACCTCATAGATCAGATTCTTCGTGGTCTCGATGAAACTTTCCAGCCGGTGATAGACAGAGTTAACGCCAGAGATTCCGGCATAGCTTTTGACGAGCTACGTGAAAAGCTACTGAATAAGGAGATTTCCTCAAAATTGCTTAGCGTCACATTGCCGGCCCCTGTTTCTCCCTTGTTGCGCATGTGCATCCTCCACAATTCCGTCCACCAAATGCTCAATGGGCCAAGCCCAACAATACCAACACTCAGCCCAGTCCGCCTCACAACAACAAAAACCAGCCCAACTATCAACAACACTGAAGCCCACCAACAACAATTCTCCAAAAACGGACCTGCGCAATGGCCAGAGGAAGCCGTATCTGGGAAAATGCTAGTGGTGCCGCGCCGTCGGTCACCTCATGCCTCAATGTTCGGTGTTCCGTCAACAGCACCCCAATGTGCCGATCCCGCCTCAACCAAATCGGAACAACAATCCACCTCAAGTCAATTCAATGACTATTGATGCACCTGGTTCGGAATTCATCGTAGATTCTGGCGTGACGCAACACGTGACAACGGACCTAGACAATTTGGCTATTTATCACCCCTACACCGGTCCCGATTCTTTGTTTGTTGGCGATGGTTCAGGTTTGGCTATCACTCACTCCGGTACTCTAAGTTGCATGATATATCCTTACCTGGAACCTTATTTGTGCCTAAAATGAAACATAATGTTATATCTGTTTCCAAGTTAACCAGACAAACCAACTCAGCCCTGATTTTTTATCCTAATTGTTTTGATTTGAAGGATCTTCACACTCACCAAAACAAAATTAGGGGTCCTTGCATCAACGGAGTCTACGTATGGCCCACCACCTCTCCGACCGTCAACCATGTCCACCTCAATAATCCGGAAACCTGGCATCACAAACTGGGACATCCCTCCACCTCCATTTTTCAATTTATGCAAAAGCAATTTTCTCTAGGCAATTTAAAATTTCAATTATCCAAATATCATTCATGTCAACTAATCAAGAGCCATAAACTGCCTTTCCATGAATCCACTCTTGTATCCAATTTTCCTTTGGAGATTATTTTTTCTGATGTTTGGACATCTCCTGTTTTATCTTGTGATGGTCTCAAATACTACTGTATGTTTGTTGATCATTTTACCCGATATGTATGGTTATACCCAATGAAAAAGAAGTCTGACGTCCAACAATTATTCCCAAAATTCAAAAAGCTTGTTGAAAATTACTTTGCTAGTCACATAAAAATTCTTTATACAGACAATGGGGGAGAATATGTGGGCCTGCGGAGCTACCTTGGTGATCATGTCGTTAGCCATCTTACCACTCCACCACACACCCCAGAACACAACGACATTGTTGAGCGTAGAAACCGCATATAGTTGAAACCGGGATGTCACTGATGGCCTACTCTCATGTTCCAACCAATATTGGCCTTATGCAATGAGCACTGCAACTATCTCATATATAATCGCCTACCAACACCATCCTACAAAATCAATCCCCTACCATAAACTCCTCAATAAAACCCCGGATTATCATAAACTTAAGAGTTTTGGTTGTGTGTGCTATCCATGGTTGAAACCTTACGCTAACAATAAGCTATCTCCGAAGTCCATTTCTTGTGTTTTTGTAGGCTATGCAGCGGACCAACAAGGGTATCATTGTCTTGACCCGACGACGGGAGGCGTTTATGTATCAAGGCATGTGCAGTTTGATGAGGATATCTTTCCTTTTCACAAGCCATTATCAACACCAGAAGCGGTGGTCTCGGAAACACGAAACAAAGGCCCACTTTGTGTTCAACTTATTAATTCTAGCGGCCCAGTGCTAAGTGAGAGGCGTAAAACGGTCGCTCTTCCTATCAAAGATAATCCAACTAAACAATCCACTAGTAAAGTGGTAAGTCGGAGTCGAATTTCAAGAGAGCCACAACGATAGTCTATTTCTTTCGTGTTACCTAGTAGTAACTAGGGGTTTTGAATGTTGTAATCTAATGTAACAATAATAAAACGGTAAATGTTGGATTTGTAAACTATTATGATGAAAAGCTCACTCTTTTAGCATCAACGCATTATTCTTGTGGAAATTTGATCATTGAATTCTCTTAATCCTATATTCTTAATTAACTAATCTAGTTGTCCTACTCTTTGTTCGTAAATAGCAACTAGTCCAAATAGTCATAGAAACCCTTGTTGTAAGCAATAACCAAATAAATCCTAAGGTTCAAAAGCGCAACAACATAAAGATCAAAGATATGTAAGCCTATGCAATACCATTGGCAAATCGCCGATACTCGACACAGGTTTATAATCTCTACAAAATAAGTACTCGCAAATAGTCTATGCAAATTCTGATTGCTACCTAAAAGACAAGACTTTTCAAATCGAATTATCAAGCCTAGCAATATGAATGAATAATAATCAACCTAGTTGGCCACCTAGATAAAACCAAGATCAATCAATAGACAATAAAGCACAAGAGATCATAAAACAATGCTGAAATTATTATTAGAACATAAACATAAGAATTCTCACAAACAAATCCTAGAATAATGGCTTCAACCTAAGAGTGAACTAGTATGATCTTATCCAGACATAGCCAATTGAAAGTAATACATAATTATGGATGAAACTAACCAGGGATGAAGGTGAAAGTGGAACAAAGGTGGAAGTTTTCTTATTGGCTGCTGAATTTCTAAGGATGAAGTTGTGAAATTGAGCAAATGTCTAATCTAACCTAATATCTAAGGGTTTATATAGTCCTAGTGAAAGAGAAATAAAACAAATCAAAAGAAATAATAAAATAGGGAAAAATAAATCATAATCTCGGACTAAAATCTTCAATTTGGGCCGGTCCGTGTCCGTGGTCGCGATCGAGACATGTGGGTCGCGATTGCGATCTGGCTCCAGTTCTCAGGGTCGGCAAAAGTCACGATCGCGACAGGATGGTCTCGGTCGAGACATGTCTACTGAGGCTAAGTCTCGATCGTGACATATAGTCTCGATCGAGACATCTTCTCTCGGTCGTGATGTCTTCTCTCGAACTGGTCTTCGGTCTTCTATAAGCTTCGAGGCAGCTCGGCTTCGCCTCTCGGCTTCTCCATGGGTGTAGGCGTGGTATCCTTCTCTCTAGCTCCATCCCAAATGCACTAAAAGTGAGTACAAACGGGATCTCCGTAATAAAACAACAAAATACCGCTTATGAGCATCCCGCAAATCCATAAATGAACATCATACCGGATTCCGAGAATACCACTCAATAAGCACCTAAACACCACTATTCCTAAGCTAATAGTCGCTAGTTAACACCATATAATAAGCTCCTATCAAACCTCCACACACTTAAACCTTGCTCGTCCTCGAGTAAGCAAAATAAAACTCACTCCTCCTAAAAAGCACAAAGATCTATAGTAAGTGTAGAGAAAGTTTGCTAGCGACTATACTTCAAACTCCAAGTGTATCGAGCACTAACTAACTCCGATCTATCTTCTTATGTCTCCGAGATGTCCTACCCAAAACCCTCCTTATTTCTCCACTTCATATGTCACCACTCCAATAAAATAGTAAAAATCGGACCAAGTGGTGTGCGTTTAAGCACATGTGGAATTCCTAATCTCCTCTAAGGGTAAGGGTACATAAATATAACATAATAAAGATAGAATCGAGTCTCCCACTCGCTTATACACTTCTTATTCCTCCTCTCAACTAATGTCCTAAACCACTAGATAATATAATAAATCCACAAATCACAACCACCAATCCTAATTCAAAAATCTGCATAGTACAACAACAACAATATGCATCAAACTCCAAGAAAATAGAAATCTAATCCTATAATCTAACACAACATCCAATAATATGTAACAAAACTAATGAACTAGTGGAATGGTAAGCATGCAAGGTGTGATAACAATAAGCTCATAAACAAAGAGATAAAAGGCCAAAACTAACTCCTTATCCCTCCTTGGTGAATCCTAGAACCCGAGACATCCTTCAACTCCCTTCTTATGTCTCCGACGCCAATAAATATGCAATCAATAGAATCAATCACAAACAATGTAAATCTGGCGCCCTTTCGGGTTTTCACCAAAATTCTAAGTGGTAGAACTTTTTTTTTTAAAATTTCCAGGCACCAACCTTTTCCTTTTTATTCAATTCTTACTTGCCTGGTTTTTATTCTTTTATTTTTTATTCTAATTTTTTATTTTTGTTGGAGCCCCCATTTTCGATCCATTCCTTTTTTACTCTCCTTGGGTTTTTTCTGATTTTTTTTTCTTTTTAAACAAAACGATGCAAGAGTTCAAGCAATATAAATCCGGTACAGACTTGATCGAAAAACAATTAAAACAGTTCAGCAGAGACTCTAAAAACATAAAGAAAGTCAGCGGAATAACAAGAGAAAACCAAAAACAGCATCATAAAACTCCTCAGTACGTCAACTCCTCTCCCCACACTTGAATAGCACATTGTCCTCAATGCAGCAAAGAGGACATCATAAAAAGGGAAGAGGGAGAAGGTACCACAATCACTCCTCGTCGTGTACGAATTGAGCTCTCAGCAAACGTATCTCGTCATGATATCTGTGTCGCGATCGCGACATCTTTACTGGGACGAAATCTCGGTCGTGATGCCTTGGTTGCGGTCGCGACACTGTTGAGTTCGGGTGATTTGTGGTGGTTCGATTACTCCAATGGCTTCCTACCTGCTAGCTCCGCGGTTCTTCATAAAAAATAAACGAAACAAAAACAAGATAATGGGGAAACGTTAGTATACTCCATCGGGTTGCCTCCCGATCAACGCCTTAGTGTAACGTCGCGGCACGACATAGTATGACTCAATCATCGTTTTTCGATCCCTTCCGGATCGCATCATCTAACAGCATCTTCTTGAACCATGGATGGAAATGTTTGAACCTTAGACCATTCTCTTCCTTGACCACCCATTTTTGCTTGGGCTTCTTTTTCTCCTTACTCTCCCCACACTTAGACTTACCCTTGGCTTTGTTTTCGCCTTTTTCGTACCCTGCACAACAACTTTAGCAGGTTTCTTTCCCTGTGTGGTTAGTGAGGTGGGGCTACTGCCCAAAGCAACATGCGAGCCCAGTTTGGAAGGTTCGATAACATCCGTAATACAAAATACCGAGCCATCATCCATGGATTTTGTCGTAGTCTCATATATATTAAAATTGACAAAATCCCCGTCCAACTCGAGTGTAAGCGCCCCGGTATCTAGGTCTAGTTTTGTTTTAGCTGTCCTCATAAAGGGTCTACCTAGGTTCAGTACCAGGTATAGCCTGCGTATCATGAACATCATCTAGTACATAAAAATCTGCAAGGAATATAAGGTCCTCGACCATAACCAACACATCTTCGACTAACCCTTTCTGGTAAATCGTAGACCCGTCAGCTAACTGAAGCACGATCCTTGTCCTATTCATAGATCCTAATTCTAATGATTTATACAATGAGTAAGGTAAAACATTAATAGATGCTCCTAGATCTAGCATGGCCTTATCGATTTTGTTTTCCCTATAGTGCATGGGATACTCACCATCCCTGGGTCTGAGCGCTTTGCAGCTATCTTTCGTTGGATGGCCGCCGAAACTCTTTCACTGACTAGGACTTTCTGCCTTCCTTGTAACTTCTCACTTCTCTTCTTAGTGTAGAGTTCTTTCAAATGTTTAGCATAGCGAGGGACATTCTTGACGATTTTCGAGCAGAGGGATATTCACTTTACACTTACTAAGCGTTTTGAAAATCTCCTTGTAGTTGTGGACATCGGCATTTGGTAGCGGTCGAGATGTATGGTCGTGGTCGAGATTGGATGAACTAGAGCTAAATTGCGGCCGAGATGGTGTGTCGCGATCGTGATTCTTGTCGATCAAATTTTCGGAAATTCGGGTACCGTCATCTCGTTCGAGACATGCATGTCGCGATCGTTACATCTCTATTGGGGCCAAGTCTCGGTCGCGACCTCCTGTCTCGGTCGAGATATCAGCTCAGGAACCGTTTTCAGCATCTCTTCCTCTACCTTCTCATCAAGTGACTGTCCACCTCGTATCATGATGACACTTACGTTCTCCCTCGTGGCTACGACAGTCTACGATGGTAGCTTTCCCGAATTCTGCTGTTGCAAGTTGTTCACCGCCTCCGCTATTTGTGCGGCATTTTTCTCTAGATTGCGTATGCTGGACTCGGTTGTTTGAACATGGGCGGTGAAGTGTTTGGTCAAGGACTCAAGCATTTCCTTCATAGATGGTTTGTCCGATTTCAATTGATATGGAGCACGGTACTGGTTGTTGTATGGATATTGTCTATTCTGCGCCCCAGCCGAGTCACCCCATCTAAAACCAGGATGATCGTTACCTCTCAGATTGTAATTGTTATTCTCTCACTGATTGTAGTTGTTGTTGTTCTCAAACCGAGGTCTAGGAGGTCCGAAACCTCCTACAGCATGTATTTCAGCGATAGTTTGGTCCTGGAGTTGCGGGCACATGTCGGTAGGATGGCTCTCGTACGCACAAATTCCGCATAGTCTCACAGGTTTTTGATTTCCGATGGCTATATTCTTGATCATACTTTTTAGTTCAGGTATCTCACTCTTCCATCCGAGGTCTAGGAGGTCCAAAACCTCCTACAACATGTACTTCAGCGATAGTTTGGTCCTGGAGTTGCGAGCACATGTCGGTAGGATGGCTCTCGTCCGCACAAATTCCGCATAGTCTCGCAGGTTTCTGATTTCCGATGGCTATATTCTTGATCATACTTTTTAGTTCAGCTATCTCACTCTTCCATCCGGGCTCTCCGGAATCCACATCGTTTAATCCTTTCCTCGTGTACGTCCTTCCAAAACTTCTTGTTCCTTCAGCAATCTCATTTAGTCAGGCTCTAGATTCGGCGGGAGTCAAATTCAGCACACTCACCATTGCACGCAGCTTCTACTAACCTCCTTTCATTATCAAGTAACCCATTGTAAAGGTGGGTCACCAAATCTTTCTCCTCAAACCCATGGAATGGGCAGCTAGCACATAATCTTGCAAATCTTTCTACGTAGTCATACAACGTCTCGGCGTCCTGCTGTTCCACCATTGCAATAGCTCTTTTCAACGCAACCGCCTTCTTGGACGGGAAATACTTACTAAGGAAAGCTTTGTGAAGTTTCTCCCAAGTGTCGATACTTCCGGTGGATAGCGAATAGTACCATTGATGCGCGCTGTCTTTCAGCATAAGACCGAAAGCTCTCATCTTAATTTGCTCATCGGTGACGTTACTCGGCTTACTCCAGCTGCAGATGTCGTGGAACTCACTAAGGTGCATAATCGGGTCTTCCCCAACCAGGCCATGAAACTTTGGTAGCAAATTGATGAATCCGGTCTTTAGTTCAAACGTAACGTCGACATTCAGGGCAGGAAACATCACTCCTAAGTGTTGTTGCGTCAGATCTGGGTCTGTAAGCTCTCGCAACGTTCTGGCAGCCATTGATTCGATCACTAGATTTTGTAGAGATTCTCGCAGATTGCGTAGATGCGTCCGCTCTATCTCTGGAATGAAATCAAGCAAATCTGAATTAGTAGCGCGAGTGTGGACCATAAGATAGGTCCACACCAAAGTAACACAAAAAGAAACAAACTATAACAGTTGGCTCCCCGACAACGGGCGCAAAAATTGACAAGTGTAAAACGGTCGTTGTTCCTATCAAAGATAATCCAACTAAACAATCCACTAGTTAAGTGGTAAGTCGGAGTCGAATCCCAAGAGAGCCACAACGATAGTCTATTTCTTTTGTGTTACCTAGTAGTAACTAGGGGTTTTGAATGTTGTAATCTAAAGTAACAATAATAAAACGGTAAATGTTGGATTTGTAAACTATTATGATGGAAAGCTCACTCTTTTAGCATCAGTGCATATTCTTATGGAAAGTTGATCATTGAATCACTATTCCTATATTCTTAATTAACTAACTCTAGTTGTCCTACTCTTTGTTCGTAAATAGCAACTAGTCCAAATAGTCCTAGAAACCCTTGTTGTAAGCAATAACCAAATAAATCCTAAGGTTCAAAAGTGCAACAACATAAAGATCAAAGATATATAGGCCTATGCAATACCATTGGCAAATCGCCGATACTCGATACAGGTTTATAATCTCTACAAAATAAGAACTCGCAAATAGCCTATGCAAATTCTGATTGCTACCTAAAAGACAAGACTTTTCAAATCGAATTATCAAGCCTAGCAATATGAGTGAATAATAATCAACCTAGTTGGCCACCTAGATAAAACCAAGATAATCAATAGACAATAAAGCACAAGAGATCATAAAACAATGCTGAAATTATTATTAGAACATAAACATAAGAATTCTCACAAACAAATCCTAGAATAATGGTTTCAACCTAATATTGAACTAGTAGGATCTTAGCCAGACATAGCCAATTGAAAGCAATACATAATTATGGATGAAACTAACCAGGGATGAAGGTGAAAGTGGAACAAAGGTGGAAGCTTTCTTCTTGGCTGCTGAATTTCTAAGGATGAAGTTGTGAAATTGAGCAAAGGTCTAATCTAACCTAATATCTAAGGGTTTATATAGTTCCTAGTGAAAGGGAAATAAAATAAATCAAAAGAAATAATAAAATAGGGAAAAATAAATCAGAATCTCGGACTAAAATCTTCAATTTGGCCGGTCCGTGTCTGTGGTCGTGATCGAGACATGTGGGTCGCGATCGCGATCTGGCTCCAGTTCTCAGGGTCGGTAAAGTCGCGATTGCGACAGGATGGTCTCGGTCGAGACATGTCTACTGAGGCTAAGTCTCGATCGCGACATATAGTCTCGGTCGAGACATCTTCTCTCGGTCGTGATGTCTTCTCTCGAACTGGTCTTCGGTCTTCTATAAGCTTCGAGGCAGCTCGGCTTCGCCTCTCGGATTCTCCATTGGTGTAGGCGTGGTATCCTTCTCTCTAGCTCCATCTCAAGTGCACTAAAAGTGAGTACAAACGGGATCTCCGTAATAAAACCACAAAATACCGCTTATGAGCATCCCGCAAATCCATAAATGAACATCATACCGGATTCCGGGAATACCACTCAATAAGCACCTAAACACCACTATTCCTAAGCTAATAGTCGCTAGTTAACACCATATAATAAGCTCCTATCACTAAGCCCAACACCCAGCTCGACCCAACCTCAAACTGTTGAATCAGCGGCCCAAGCTTCACCGCCACTTCTTACCACATCCTTCGATACATCCATTCAAACTATCACACTACCTACTGGGCCTCCTCAAACTACGGCCCAACTGAATCGCTCCACACACCATTCTGGCCCAGCACCACAAAAACGGGTCTGCCCTCCTCCCTTTGGCGTTGTGACGCGATCTCGCAACAATATAAAGAAGCCCATATCCAAACTTAACCTTGTCTCCGCAATTGCTACTCCTGCAGAACCACGAACCATCAAACAGGCTCTTGTTCACCCTCAGTGGCGCGCTGCTATGGAGCTTGAATACATGGCTCTTCAATCCAACGAAACCTGGGAACTAGTGCCACCCTTAGCCTTGTACAATCTTATTGGGAACAAATGGGTCTTCCGTATCAAAACCTTCCCGACGGCACCATAGAACGTTACAAAGCAAGACTTGTCGTGAAAGGCTTCAATCAACGTCCAGGTTGGGACTTCAGTGAAACATTTAGCCCTGTTGTGAAACCAGTGATGGATCGAGTTGTTCTAGCTCTCGCTAGCTCTCGCTACTGCCCAAGGCTGGCCTATTCAGCAACTCGACGTCAACAACACATTCTTGCAAGGCAGATTAACAAAAGAAGTTTATATGTCGCAACCACAAGGCTTTGTTGATGCGCAGTTTCCAGATTATGTATGCAGGCTAAAGAAGGCTATTTATGGGTTGAAGCAAGTGCCTCGTGCCTGGTATACCGCCCTCCACTCCTTCTTATTGTCAGTTGGATTCACAAATTCAATCTCGGATACATCATTGTTTGTGTACAACGAAAGATCAGTTTGATATATCTGCTTGTGTATGTTGACAATATAATCGTCACTGGCTGCTCACCGGAATCAGTCAAACGTCTCATTCAAAAGCTTGCTGCACAGTTCTCGCTCAAGGATCTTGGCTCCTTATCGTACTTTCTTGGTGTGGAGGTGGTGCGCTGCAAAGAGGCATCTTTTAAGTCAGCGTAAGTATGTGCAGGACTTATTACATCGTGTAGGAATGTCGGACTCCAAACTCGCTGCCACTCCTCTATCTCCTAGTATCAATCTAAGTCGGCATACTGGAAGTCCGCTGCCCTTCCCTACAGATTACAGGGCGATTGTTGGGTCTCTGCAATATCTTCAATTAACAAGGCCTGATGTTGCTTATGCTACAAACAAGATCAGTCAGTATATGCAAAGCCCAACATACATACATTGGCATGCTTTAAAACGCTTGCTGCGCTACCTGGCAGGAACTTCAGAGCATGGAATACACATCTCAGCCTCCAGTGCGCTGATCTTCCACGCTTGCTCTGACTCGGATCACGGGGGCGATGAAGATACTTACCACTCTACAACTGGCTACTTGTTGTACATGGGTGGAACACCAATCTCCTGGAGCTCCAGAAAGCAACGCTCCATTGCTCGTTCATCCATGGAGGCTGAATACAAAGCACTCGCAGAAACAGCCGCAGAAATCATATGGGTATCCTCCCTATTCCGTGAACTTATACTGTGACAACCAAGGAGCCATCAACCTCAGCGGTAATCCAGTCTTTCACTCGCGGATGAAACACATAGCCTTGGCGTTTCACTTTCTTCGTGAGCACGTACAAAATGGGGCCTTCCAAGTTTCCTAAATTGCTATTGGTGATCAACTCGCAAACATCCTTACAAATTATAAAAGCCAATGCATCAGCCGAGGTTTCCAAGAGCTATTGTCCAAGCTGCAACTTTCATACGAGCCGTTCAACTTGCAGGGACGTATTAGTGAATAACGTTATTATTCATTTGTATTTATTTATACTTAATTGCTAAGTCAATACTGTTAGAGAATATCTGGGAGATTATCTTCCTATTAGCTGTATATATGTATCTGATTATCATTCAATAAATTATCAATCTCTTTCACACACCTATAATTACAATACATTTTTATATATAAAAACATATCCAAACTAAGAAAACTAAAGAAAACTATAAATCATGTTAAATGTGATCCTTCTACCTACTAGAAAAAACGGATTTAGCCACGTATAAGTTGGTGACGGACTGCAACCGTGACTATATAGTCAAGGAAATGGGGACGGAGAGCAGTATCCATGGCCATAACATGCGGGGACGGTAGACGGCCACGGCTGAGAAGTGGCTAAAAATGAGGACGGAGAACCGCCACGGTTGAGAAGTGGCCATGTGCTGGCATATCCCCCCACGGCTGTCCGCCACGGTTAAGGAGTGGTTGAATTGTGGCTAGCTATTGACAGCTATAATCTATGTTGTTATATATATTTTTCAAAAGAATTAATACTACTATATAGAAGATGTTTCGGGTGCGGACTGATTTTCGGTGCGGACTATGCGGACTGTGCACTTTTCAGCATATTATTCGTGCACTTCAAGTACATTATCAAGTGTACTACTGGTGCACTCTTTCAGTGCACTACTGATGCACTTCTTGGTGTACTAAGGTGCACTCCTCAGTAGTGCACTGGTGCACTACTGGGTGTACTGAGGTGCACTACTCAGTGTACTAAGGTACACCCCCAATTGTGCTCTGGTGCACTCATCGGTAGTACACTACCAGGTGCACTCTACGGTAGTACACTGGTGCACTTTGTAGTAGTGCACTGGTGCACTATCCAGTAATATACTGGTGCACTATAACAGTCCGCACAGTCCGCACCGAAAATCAGTCCGCACCCGATCAACCCTCCTACTACATAAGCGTACTATTCATGCCGCCAAATATATATGTAATTAAGCAATAGACATTAGAAGGGAAAAAAGTTTAACTTTCATACAAGCTCAACTTTTATACTCCATATAATTTAATTAAACATTTTCTGTAAGTATGAAATATAAAAAGTTTATTATTTATTCTAATAAAAAGGAAAATGCTAGTTAAATTTATAATGTCTGAATATTGAGAATATTGTTTATCCCAATTTAAAAAGTTGTGATTAAATATTTTCTAACAGAATATTTCCCGTGAGTTGCACGGGGTTACCTAAAAATATAATGTTATAAAATTCTATTAGGGATTTTAAAATAAGGTAAGATTTGATTGAGTGATGAGATGGTGAATAATTATTAGATAATAAGACAATAATATATGAAGATGCGATGAATAAAACTAATATAATTTTAAATATGTTAGATATAATCGTAATAATATGTGCAATCCAGATTCGATATAGATTGAACTTTGGTCCTTTGATAATGTAAACTAATACAATCTTTTTCTTTTCTAGAGATTATTATTCCTTTCCTAAATTTCTTACAAAAGCTCTTTTTCCCAATTTTCTATTTTATCATTATGCATTCATAGATACACTATAGAAAAACACATATTATATAGCCCCAAATTTTAGATTCTCGACAACTAGTTTTTTTAACAAGCGATACAAATGAATTCTTACACAGGAATTCCTAAATCATCAGAGCGGATGATCTTTACAAAGTCCAACACCCTTCTCTGGGTCAGCTGTAAGTTTAGGATTCTAGAATTTCCGAACCTATTGTTCAGGATATCAATAATGAAATCTACATCTTCAACAGTACAAGAGCTTTTAGTAATGAAGCCAGCTGCAACATTGGCTTCTCTTTTGATTAGTGAAGACTTGTAACCCGGGAAACTATTTAAGAGCTCATCTATGTCTTTGACGATGTTAGCTATGTCCCATGACACCTTCCAAGTTTGCGAATTGAATGAATGACAGTTGCGTTGTCACCTTCAATGACAACTTTCCGAAACCCAAGACGAGGGCCGCCCTAACACCAGCTAAAGCTGCGAGGGCTTCTGCATGGAGTG
This sequence comes from Phyllobates terribilis, assembly GCF_046119375.1. Classification (NCBI taxonomy): domain Eukaryota; kingdom Metazoa; phylum Chordata; class Amphibia; order Anura; family Dendrobatidae; genus Phyllobates; species Phyllobates terribilis. The sequence goes on from NW_027366546.1 coordinate 36,341, forward strand.
GAGAAGAAACATTGACTGAGTTTTGATGGGGAGCGATAATATTTCCAGTGGACTTTCTCATAATGTAGCTCAATAAAACTTCCGGAAGAGTTTACGGCGCCGTCAAAATTGTTCTTGATCCAATCGTCGTGCGGAGGCGACCATCCTTGAGAGCGAGCTGGGGTTCGGCGCCAAGGACAGGGCGAGGAATCAGCAGAAGGACTCCCGAATGATCTCTTTCTTCTGTAGTTAGGTTTCCACATAGAGAATTGGGATAGTGCTCTAGCAATGACTTTTTCGTGAGATTCTGGTATTTATACATTTCCTTGCGGAAAACAATGCAATTCCGAGTATACCATATGTTCTACCAAAGGAAGAGTGCAAGTTTATGGTTCTGGTTTGAATTCTAAAAAATGTAAAATGATTGTAAAATGTCATTGATTATTTCGGAAATTAAAAGAGTATACAAATCGATCCGCTAGAATCGAGAGCTTTGTTATGGTGAAGTTGCATTGAAAGAACAGATGAGTGGTGCTCTCATTGAGTTGATTGCAAAGTTGGCAGGTGTCATTGACTTTGTGGTAATAGCGATTTATACTTTCCATCGTAGGAAGGTTATCTGAACACGCTTTCCATAAGAATAGTTTAATTTTCAGAGGGATGTCTAGCGCCCAGATCTTATCATCAAAAGAAAAGTTAGATCTCGCTTTCAGGGAATCAAAAGCTAGTTTAGATGAGAAGTTGCCGGAGTGACTTGGAAACCAGATAGTGGTATCTGGGGTAGGGGTGCGAGTGATGTAAATTTTTTCTATGCGGGAAACTACTTGATAAGGAAGAATTTGTCGCAGATAGTTGGAATTCCATTGTCTTGAATTAGAAATAAAATGATCTACTTTGATATTGGCCAAATTAGGGTTGATATAATCGATTAAGTTGATTCTCGAAAAATAGTTGAGTAAGATATTTGACACATACAATTTGAGGAATATTTATTTTAACATCAAGAAAATAAAACAAACTCATGTCATCCGATATATAAATAACAATATTATTAACATTATATATTGATGCTCTGTTTTATAAGTGGTGTTTTGTTGATTTTTGTGAGACCTAACGATCATTACGCTTGATTATTGAGAATATTATTTATCTTGTACTTAGAGTAAATGTTGAGTAACAATCTAGTTGGCCTAATTGGCCATTATTAGTACCAAGCACAAGCGCTTGAATGCTTGTTGTGTAATTTCATACCAACATCGATACAGGCACTACCACGCCTAAGGTGGAGGAATTGAAGTATTGCGGCGAGGGAACAAAACAAGAAAAATAAGATGGTTTGTTCAGGTCACATGTGAGAGGTTCTGAGCAGCTTTTGGATCCCAGGATTGGATTCGAATGATATTCTCATAACTGGGCTCAGCGTAGTGATAGAACAAGAATAACTTGGATTATAATGGGAAAAAACGTCGAGTAATGATCTAGTTGGAACTAGTTGGGCCCAATCATCCACTACGTTTGATATTCTCCAAATGGAGCTCGACATAGTGAAAGAACAAGGAGAAAATGTCAAGTAACGATCTATTTCCTTAATGGGGCCTAGTTGGGCGCAATTGGTCATTACTCTTGATATTCTCATAATCATACTCAATTTAGTGAAAGAGCAAGGATAACTTAGCCCGTGCATAGATAATATCGATTAAGGACCTAGTTGGGTCCAATTGGCCTTTACACTATATTCTCATAATCGAGCTTGACTTAGTGAAAAAACAAGAATAACTGTTCTTGGTGAAAATGTCGAGTAAATACCTATTTGGGCCTAGGTATATATGCCTACTTCGGCCCAATTGCTCATTACTCTTGATATTCTCATAATCGGATTCGACCTAGTGAAAGAATAAGAATAATGTAGCTCATGTTTGGAGAAAACGTCGAGCAATGATCTAGTTGGCCCAAATTGACCATTATGCTTGTCATTCTCATAGTCGGACTCGATGTAGTGAAATAACAATGATAACTTAGCTTGTAATTGGAAAAATATCGAGTAACGATTTATTTGGACTTTGATGACCCTACTTGGGCCCAATTGGCCATTACGCATGATATTCTCATAATAGGGCTTGACATAGTGAAAGAACACGCTAATTTAGGTCGTACTTGGAGAAAACGTAGAGTAAAGATCTAGTTGGGCCTATTCGAGCCAAATTGGTCATTACTGTTGATATTCTGTTAATTAAGCTCGATGTAATGAAAAAATAAGGATAACTTAATTAGTATTTAATGAAAAATTCAAGTAACGGTCTATTTAAGACTTAATAGGACTAGTTGAATCCAACTGGTCATTACACTTGTTATTGTCATAATCGAATTCAAATTCGATAGCATAATGAAAGAACAAAGATAACCAAGCTCATACGAGTATAACTAATAGTAAAAGTTCTTACCAGATATGTATTGATTATGTATTTGAAGCTCACAAACTACTTTACATTATGGGTTTATACATAGAGATTGGTAAGCAAATTAAGTATTTCATAAATGCAACATGAAGTATATTTTTAATGATTAAGATTTTTAGATCCAATTAATCTCTCATAGACCAAAACAAAAAAGTACAGGTTATTAAGAAGCCATATTACATAAAGACCACATACTAGACAAATGAGCCAAAAGGCCCACAAAGAGGAGCTTCATATATATACACGCATACAACCCTAAGTTGTTAGTGCCATGTCTGCTGAATGAAAGAGGAAGATCCACCATTGAAGCGCTCAAGCTCAAGGTTCCAGTGACTCTTGTGAGGGTGCTATTTTGAATTCTTCTTCCTCATCTAACTTCCCTTATTGTTTTGGTATTTGGACTGAATTTTGCTTAACTGTATACTCGTTTGTTTTGGATCTGGGTTCGTTTGTTTCAGATATGGGTTTTTCTTATTCCGGATTGCACAATTTTATTTTGCAGTTTGTTCTTGATATTTTAGGTTGGTTAATATTGTATTTTGAAGGTTCATGCATGTGTTCGATAGTATGTAGTATTGGGATTGTTCTCCTATCTTCAAAATATGTTCTTGATCATTTACGCTGAAGTGTGGATCCATTTTGTAAGTTAGTATTTGTCTGTATTGTATCATTGCAGAATCTTAAGTTGGTATTTGTTTGTGTTGTATCATTGCAGAATTTTGTTTGAAGATGAAGAATTTTGACACAAGGTGGAGAAGCAGATGGCTGAAACTAGAGATTTAATTGTAATTTCGAATTTGTAATGAGTGATTCATCAAAAAAAATTGTAATCAGAGATACAACTAGATTTTTGTAAATTTTCATTATATTAGTATCAACAAATTATTATTTTTTTTGCAATTATTCCTTTATAAATTATAATTAAACTAAACACCAAAATAATATTTGGAAAAACAATATAACAAGGTGGCAAATATAGGCTAAATATTTTGAAACGCGGCAAATCTATAGAAATTGAAATTAAATTGCGGGAATATTTTAAAACGTGCCAAATTTTCCAAAATGAAATTAATTAGGCGGGAACATATAAAATCAGCAAAAAGATAAAAAGAATTAAATTTCAATTGAGAGAGGGAAAAAAATTAATCAGGCGGGAACCTATAAAATCAGCAAAAAGTAAAAAAAAGAAGTAAACTCTAGGGACGGAATTTCCCACTATCCAACCATGTTTGATCTGCTACTGCTCAACCATAGCCAAGGACAGTGGCTTGTGGCCACGGACGAAATGTGGCTGTATTTAGTCACGACCGATATAGCCATGGATTCTCACAACCGTGGCTATATTCGTGGATGAAGCTTAAGCGTGGCCTAACCGTGGCCGAACCGTGACTATATCCATGACCTCTCTGTGGCTGCTTTTCGTGGCTATTGAAGATTTTTTGTAGTGTACATACTCTCATTTCAATTTTCACTGTTTTGATACACAACCATCTAAGAAGGGGTCTTACCAATTCACGAGTTTTGAGGAGAAAAAATTTGTATTTTAAAATTTGTCAATATGTATCCTAAAATTCCATCTTCGAGAACATCCGTTGTATTTTTTTTCCAAATCCAACCCGACCGGGGGTGTTTTTTCGGATAATGGACCAGATACATATCGTGATATTTTCATTATCAAATATCCGGGAGTTTGAGATATTATGTAAATATGTATAGGAAAACTGCCAAGGAAGAAGGAACGTGATAATACGGAATGAGAAAGAACATAGAGCGTAGGAGTAAAAACAATCCAACACTCTAGATTGTCCGACATTGACCATTGTTGACCGCTGGCTTTGACGGCACACTAATCAATGTTATCAAAATCTCGAGTTAACTCGTAGACTCGTTTGATTCCACGAGTTGGGGGTATAAGCGACGATTCAGCTATGGTAGAAGAAGCGTTGGCTATCAAACTCAGATTAAACTTGGTCAAACTCGGTTAGACTAGGAAAAGTCTACTAAATCATTCAATTTTTCAATTTCGGCCCATTTTTTGTATTGTTGACGAGCCACAGAACGTGTGTCGTTATGCTCAATCAAATGTAAAATACCTATCCACTACTCTAGCTAGTAGAGTGGTTAGAAAGGGTCGATCCCACGAAGAGTCAGGGATTCAATTCTTATGTAATTAACGCGATTGACAATTCAAGTAACCGAAAGGGGGGGGGTCGATGGATTAATCTAACTAATGAATTCGAACAATACTTAAGAGAACACACTTCGTTCAATCAACATCCACATAACAGATTAGCAGGTTCATCATCGACAATCTATTTACCCTAAGTTAAACAATCCATGTGAATTTTCCTAACTCCTGTTCAAATGTCGCCATTGGTCCAACTAGTCACAATATCTCTAACTAGTCCATAACCCTGAAACTATCAGAATCAAACAACCTAGCCGCAATAAGATTAGGAATGAATAGGTGCAAGAAATATCCTGGACCCAAGATCGATATCAATCATGCATTTAGGTCTCTACAATCTTAAGGTCAACTAATCCTAGCGATTGTTTATGCTACCTAATGGTTAGGCTCTCCAACTAGGATAAACCTAAACCTAGCAGTACGAATCAATCTAATCTACCTAAATGGCCAGTCTAGATAGTCAAATTTAATTCAATGAAATTAAAGCACGAGAAAGAAACAATTAAAATCATGAACTAGAACAAAGGTAGATTTTCTTACAAACCAAGCTGATCCAAAGGTTTCATCGATTCAACGAAATGCAAAATGAACTAGTGAAGCATAATCCAAAAGTACTTAGAAAATGAAAAGAATAATTTATAATGATAATGGAGGCATCCCTAAGTATTTTATAACCAAAGACTCCTCACAAAACCTAGAAATGATAGGAGAAAGGCCCGAAGTAAGTAGCAGCTCGTGAAGCCCCTCCAAGTGCTCGACCCAATGCGGACGCGGTCGCGCCGAACTCGGCGTTCTCGCCATGTATCAATTGTCCCCGACTGGGCGCGCGGTCGCACACATGTTTCTGGGGCCATGCACGGTCGTGCCAGAAGTGGCGCGACTGCCCAACTTCTGCCTTCACTGGTAAATTTCTCTGAAATGATGTAATGTTCCATACAAACTCCGAATGCCAAATTACCCCTAAATCTTTGCTCTTTTGCCTCTGAAAGACGTTAAGAACAGCTGCCAACACTGTACTAAACAACGCTTATCAAATTCCCCCACACTTAGTTCTTGATCGTCCTCGAGCAAGCTGCAATCAACTCACTCTATCTTTGATGCTCGCGGCTTCGACCCGTGTGGAAATAACTTGACGGCAATAATCTCTCTGCAAACACCTGAAAAAATCCAAGCACAAGTGTAGATTCCGACTCTAGAATAAACCTCAACATCATAATAATGACTCATCAAACAACCATAAAAAAAAACTCAAACTTTTTAGACCTAAAAAAAAACCAAATGGCTGTAACAATTTCACAAGCCCTTCACCATGTTCATCCAATCCGAGTACATGAAAAATACGTCCAAAAAGTATATATGCAACGGTAGTCTTTACCCAAGTAATATGTGAGTGGAAACGAAGAAAAGTTACTCCGACAACTAATCCTCTTCCTTACATGATTCACATTGTACGATAAAACACAACTAGTTCCAACACTAATGGAACCGCAATGAAAATAATTCCACTCTCTCCACATCATACAACCATGAATCATTTTTCTGTAGGCTCTCTTTTATCCTACTCAAGTATTTTTCAAATTCTCTTTTTCTGTTTATTTAAGTAACGGGTCCGTCCATCTTATGGTCCGGGCCACCAAATGAGACTCTTCGCTTAGCCATGGAGGATCGAACCCAAGATGATCTTTCACACCCCAGAGATCGCGTTCTCTTCCGACTTGTTTCACTTGGAGTTCATTTCCCTTTATTCATTTTTTTGTATTTTTTCTTTTCAACTCTAATTAGGACGGTAGCCAAACATACTCCAAAATGACGGTCACATGATAAAGCAAGAGATAGAACGGTCAATATGCAATCCTAGCATTTTCCTAGTGTGTCCTACACATACTCCACATGATCAATTCATGATCCTCAAGCTAACTTAATTTATTACCAACACAATGTACTTGTAGTATCAACATCCATCATAAACTTCAAAGACTCAAACTCAATGTTCCTCAAACAGTTTCACAAGTAAGACGGTGAGAAATGTTATAGACGACACACAAACTTCAAACAAGCAATTTTTTTTCCGTTTTCACAATTTTATTTATATACTCTACCTAGCGAAGTATTATTCTCCTCCCCACACTTAAAGCCCGCAATGCCCCTATTGTGAACAATAAAGACAAAAGAATATAGAGAAAGAGAAGGAGAAACAATACCTTACTTGTCATCTGAATCTCCAGGCCAATGTTGCTCATGAAGTATTGCCCAAAGTCACGTTGGTTTCTCCTCCTCTGGCCCATGATGTGGGCCTACAAATTCTCCATCCCTAAGCGCATCCCAACCAGTTGCTGCTCCAACGCTGAGTAACCGGGGAGCTGTGAATGTATCAGATAATACCCTGCCTGCAGCTCGTGCATCTGTGTGAACAAACGCTCCTTCCTTTCCTGTTCAGACGGCCCGACTGGAGCTTCCTGGTCCATTCCTTGCTGATGTGCCGCCGGTGCATCCTCCTCGATGGAGGCTCCGTCAGGCCCTACGAATAGATGGATGGGCCCGTAGACGAAGTTCCGGGGCAAATTAATGGTGTGGGCCCCCGTTTGACCAGACTTCCATGTCCAGTCGCCATAATCTCCACTCATCAAACCAACGCACACCAGAGTACGCTCATCATACACATAAGGCCCCAAAGACGTATCTTCATCAGACAATGTCTCCACTGTCACGTTACAGACACCAAGTACAGTGTGATCACCCCGCCAAAGCCGATCTTCCTAGCTGTCTTTGTCCGAGCGTTCTTGCACGCCGTCAGGAGGAGTGTTATACAATCAGGTGTGCTAGTGCACTCCTGCTACCAGCCGGAATGGTGACATTCCAATTGGCGTCTTATATGCAGTTAGTTAGGACCAAAGGGCATTGTTTAGCCATGAGCTTCAGTCTTTCTTGTTTGGAGCTATCGTCTTTAGAATGCCCTTGATCTGTGTTGGTTATATGAACTAGCCCCTTAGTTCCTGTAACTAATAATGCCTCAATTTTAATGATAACAAACAACCTTATGAACTAATATGTGTATTGAGTGAGATATCGCAGGAAATCGATAGGCCTTCGAGTTAATTAGGTGGTTTATGCAAAGAAAGCATCGAGCTGAAGTAGAGATATAAGAGCGACTCCAACAAGAAGAATAGTGCTTAACGCACTCAACCAGGAGCAAGGGAACCGTGTGCCACTGGAGTGAACCGAACAAGAGAAGTGAAGAATCGAGTTGCAGAGAAGCAAAGCGCTATACAAAGAGGACGCGCTCAAGGGGACCGAATACACTGAAGGGGACTAAGCGCGTATATATGGAAAGAAATCTTTCTAGGTGCTATAGAAGGAAAGATTTGATACGCCAAAGATTTAACAGATCTGAGATCTTAATTGTTGAAGAAAGTTTGTTATTATACTCGTCTAGTTAAGATTTAGTAATTTATTTATTATTATTATCATACTTTTAGGTAACTAGTTCCCGGTGATTATGCCATAGTATAAACAGTTTCGTTCATTTACCTTTAACGTTGTTGTTGAACACGAGAGAGAGAGAGAGAGTTCATCTTGATTTAGGACTTAGGCAATATTTAGGAGAGTTTAGGAAGAAACTGAGAAATGTGTGTTCGCCTAATAGTTGTAAGTCCTACAAGAAATCAAATCAACAATCGTTTTGGAATTAAGTTTTTACTTGTTCTTAGTCTTGTATTTCCGCACAAAAGTTCAATCTTTAGTTATGGCTAAGATATTCACGACCCACAATTGGTATCAGAGCAGGATCCAATTCCAATACGGCAATGAAGAACTCAGAATTCAACCTCGGCATGTCCCTCAACAAGCCTCACCAGCTTCGAGAAGGAGAACTTGATTGGTGGTTGGGAGTGCACATGATGTTCATTCAAACCCAAGACTACCAATGCTGGAAAATCATAGAGCTTGGAGACGAGGTTCTTCCAGAGTTGAAGGCAAGAGCGGAATGGAAACCAGAGCACTACGCCAAGATGGAGAAGAACGCAAAAGCTCGACAACTGATTATGTGTGGACTCACCCGCACGAATATTGACAAAGTCATTGGCATACAAACGACCAAAGACATGTGGGAATCTATCATCTCCATACACAGAGTGAGAAAAGACCAGAGGGATACCAGAAAGTTCACGCTTCAAAAGGAGTTTCAGTCTTTAAAACAACTCCCTGGTGAAAGTGTGTCAACCTGCCAATCACGCTTCACGATTCTGATCAATAAATTGACTGCCTCTAGCGTAGTCGTCCCCCCCCCTAAGAGCAGACATTGGCTGTCATCTATGCTATGAGTGAAAAATTCGAGCTCACTCGACGAATCGCTCTCATGTGTTCAGACTGCAAGAAGCTCCCAGTAGTTGACATATTTGGCAAGTTCTTTTACCAAGAAAGAGAATGCTAACTCACTAAAGGGCTTACGAGTAAAAGAAGCCACTATAACAACACTGAAGCTCATGAAGGTGCTTGAGAAGATGGACATCAATGACAGTGAAGAGGATGAGGACGATGATACAGAAATTGCTCTCATGACAAAATGGTAAAGAAATGGTTTAAGAAGAGAGCTGGACTAGGAGAATCATCATCCTTGACTAAACGTGATCTCAAGGAGTATCGTGCTATAACTGCCAGCAGAAGGGACATCTTGCCAAGATGTGCACCAAGAAGGCACTTTTCTTAGCATGGGGAGAAGAAGATGATGAAACTGATCTTCATGAAGGATTCCAAGGCCAATGTCTCATGGCCAATGCGGAGGCTCTTACTTCTGAGTTAAAAACTTTTGATTCCTTCCCTAGTTGCTTAAACATGCTTAAAAAGAAAGACCTTATTAATATGATTAAGGGGCTACTAGAAGACACTGAAGCTTTAGAATCTCAAATCACGGAATATGAAGAGGAAGTAACTGAACTACGTAGAGAATGTCCAGACTTTTCCACTAGTTTAGATGATAAAGAAAAGGCCTTAGTAAAATCTAGGGAACTGATTCTAATGATGAAATCCCGCGAGGGATGCAAGGGTAAGCAACCTCAAGGGGGACCGCCAAAGGATTTAGAATTCAAAGTAGAAAGCGACTTAGGGCTAATTCTTACGAAGATCACCGAATTAACACAATCTATTAATGAGAAAACGGTGAACGAAAACTGTCTTTATAAAGGCTAGACCTGGATTAGGATATGACTTAGATTCCTCCAAGTGCTCCAGCGCTAACAAAAAGTTCACCAAAGAATTAAGTGAAAAGGCTGAGACCTTAGACAAGGCCTTTCAAATCTGTAGAAGCAAGAATGAGTTCTTAGAGAAAAAGGTTAAGGCCCTTGAACAACCATTAGAGGATAACAATTACTGGTTTCACGGGGAAAAGGATCATAATATGTATGTTAGCCAAGCCCAAGGAAATTCCATAAACATACTAGATCCCAAGATTAAGGATAGGAAGTCCTTTAGACCTAGAAAGGGCAAATGTGGTTATGTAAGTACAATAAATGGTGCAGATTTTGCGGTAACAATGGTCACTCTCTACACTCTTGCAAGAAGAAGCAAGCGCTAAGTAATAATCCATACAAGTCACCCACTCGCACCACACGTAAAGTGAGTAGCTTGAATGATGCTTCATACTTAGAGCATGCCTCTTCATCTAAAGGACAAAGGCTCGATCGTAGTATCTCTCCTAATACTAATCAGAAAGATAATCCACCCAAAAAGCTGAGCTTCAATGGGTTCCAAAAGTTTGATTGCCTATTTGCAGGGAACTTGAGCAGTGAGAACAAATGGTACATAGACAGTGGCTGCTCATGTCACATGACCGCAGACAAGGAGAGACTATGAAGTTTTCAAGAATATGACAGTGAAGTGTATCATTTGGTGACAAGAGAGCTAGAGAAATCACTGGACATGGAAAGGTACATCTCAATGACAAGATAGAGATTCAGATGGTGAATTTTCTGGAGAGCCTTCACTACAATCTCTTAAGCGTAGCTCAACTCTGTGATGAGGGACCAAATGAGGTCACTTTCACTACCTTGAAGTACTTGTGAGAAATTCTACTGGGGAAATCATCTTAAGGGGAAAGCGAGTCAACAATCCGTATATATTCAACTCCAGCTTCATCCCAAAGAGTCACCTTTGTCTTGCTACTATAGAAGATCAGACCGACTTATGGCATCAACGGCTGAGGCACGTCAATCTACATATTCTACATAAGCTATGTGCAAAGGATCTATTCCGTGGCTTACCTCTCATCAAGATAGACAACATGACACACTATGCTAATTGTGTCAAGGGAAAGCAAGTAAGGGGCTCGTCCAAAGCTAAGCAGGACATCACAACAAAGAAGACCCTTGAGCCACTTCATATGGATCTCTGTGGGCCAGTGCGTGTTCAAAGCCCTGGTGGAGCACGCTACATATTTTTGATCGTTGATGACTACTCCAGGTTCACTTGGACCTATTCTTGCGCTCCAAGGATCAAGCCTTCTCGCGCTTCATCGAACTAGTCGCTTTACTCGAGAATTCTCTATCTCTGAAGGTGTGCTCTATAAGATCAGATCATGGAACTGAATTTGAGAATGAAGATATGCTGAGCTACTACATTGAAAGAGGAATCGCTCACAACTTCTCAGCCCCTAGGACCCCACAACAGAATGGAGTGATTGAAAGAAAGAACCGAACGTTAGTAGAGATGGCGTGCACCATGCTACTTCAAAGTGGAGTCACTCCCTCTCTATGAGCTAAAGCGGTGAACACTGCATGCTACATCACCAACATAGCCCTTCTACGACCTTCACTAGGCAAGACTCTGTACGAGCTGATCAAGGGATACCCTCCAAGCATATCTCATTTTAGGGTATTTGGATGCAAGTGCGACGTGCTGAATAATGGGAAATATAATTTAGGCAAGTTCGATGCACGAAGTGGTGAACACATCTTCCTTGTCTATGTCCCATCAATGCAAAGCATACAAGGTGTTCAACCAGAGAACAAGAACCTTCAAGGAGAGCATACATGTAGTGTTTGATGAAGGCATGTTCCTCTCTTTTTTGTCAAATACCTCTGACCCATTTCCAGAAGTTGCCCGCTTAGAGGCATCCTCAGATATTGATCAAGCCCCTCCTCTTAAAGCCCTAAATCCACTCGCCCTTTGCTATACAGCCTCAGTTCCCTCAGGCCCAGACTCAGACAATGATAATGAAGGGCCCTCTCATTCAGACTCGCTCAGAGTACAGAGCCTCCCACTAAAGTCTTTTAACAACAAGGGGCTCACCTTCCAGAGAACATGCTCATCCCATTTGACTCTAGAATCCACACTTGCTCTCGTGTAGCCCAACTAGCACCTCCAGAGGCAATCGTTAAGCACTTGATGAAACCTCTGAGGAAACCAGCCTTTGTGCCTTCAATGCCTTCGCCTCACTCACTGAGCCTAAGAACATTAAATAAGCCATCCTTGATCCAGATTGGGAGGCATCCATGCAAGGAAAGAGCTTCATGAATTCGAGCGGAATAAAGTTTGGCATCTAGTTCCTAATCCCTCCAATCACACCATCATAGGAACTCGCTAGGTCTTTCAAAACAAGCTCGATGACTTAGGAGTTGTGGTAAGGAACAAAGCACGTTTAGTAGCACAAGGGTACAATCAACAAGAAGGGATTGATTATGATGAAACCTATGCTCCAGTCGCCAAATTAGAGGCCGTTCGTCTTTTAATTTCCTTCGTTCACATAAGGGCTTCAAGCTGTTTCAAATGGATGGGAAGACGGCCTTCCTTAAAGGTGTGCTCAATGAAGAAGTGTATGTGAAGCGGCCTCCAGGCTTTGAGAACTCGACACATCCAGAGCACGTGTTTTTCCTGGACAAGGCTCTCTATGGGATAAAGCAAGAACCAAGGGCATGGTATGAGTGTCTCTCCGAGTACCACCTCACCAATAACTACAAGAGGGGAAGAATCAACAAGACGGTCTTTATCCAGAAAATAAGGGCGACATCCTAGTGGTTCAGGTATACGTTGATGACATTATTTTTGGGTCCACTAACATGTCTCTTGTAGAAAAATTCAAAGATGTGATGAGCAGCAAGTTCAATATGAGCATGATAGGGGAACTCAACTTCTTTCTCGGACTACAAGTGGTGCAAACGGTTGAAGGCATTCAAATTCATCAACAAAAATACCTAAGGGAGATCATAAAGAAGTTTGAGATGGACAACAGCAAGCCCCTTCACACTCCAGTGTCCACAGGCACTAAGCTTGATGCAGACCTTAACAGACCAAAGGCGAATGAAACGCTCTATAGAGGTATGGTAGGATCTTTAATGTAACTTAACCGCCTCTAGGCCCGATATTGTTTTTGCAGTGAGTCTTTGTGCACGTTTTCAATCCGATCCAAGGGAGTCACACGTTGATATTATCAAGCGTATCCTTCGCTACTTGAAAAGGACTGACAACTTATGTTTATGGTACCCTAAGAACTGTGATTTTACCCTTGTTGGATACACAGACGCTGACTATGCAGGGTTATCTCGTTGATCGAAAGAGCACCTCATGTATGGCACAATTCCTAGGCCCTTGTATCTTGTCTTGGGGCTCTCGCAAGCAGAATTCAGTAGCTGTGTCCACCACCGAGGAAGAATACATTGCAACCGCTTCTTGTTGTGCTCAACTCCTATGGATCAAGCAACAAGTCAAGGATTTTGGTATTTCGATGGGATCAATTGAAATAAGGCGTGACAACACCAGCGCGATCAATATCTCAAAGAACCATGTGCATCACTCTCGAACCAAAGACGTGCATCATCACTTCCTTTGAGACAATGTGGAGAAGAAGCATATAGAGCTCACCTACTGTAGGACTGAGGATTAAATAGCTGACATTTTCACTAAGGCTTTGCACAAGGAACCATTCATCAAACTCATACTTCACTTGGGCTTGACCCCCCTTCATTAAGCATCTCCTTCCACGTAAGCCTTTTTCCTTGATCTTTTGTAATTCAGTGCTTCTTTTAATCTTGGGAACTTAGGACTAATACATGCGCAAACCTAGCATGTACTCTTCAAATGGTATACGTCCTTCGCATGCTCTGTGCGATGCTAATTGATAAACGCTTGATTAGGCCCTTCTAGGATTGCACTATTGCTTGATAAAATTTGATCCATATGCATGCTCTTCATTTTCAAGCCCTTATATATATGCACGACGATCACTTCTTAATCATATGATCAAGCCCCCATATATGATTCGTGCTTATAGGCCAGTCCCTGAGCCTTGTTCTTAGTGTTACATTCCCTATGACCAAATAAGCCACAACTAGGAATATTCACTAAGATGTCAAAAAGCTTACCCATATATGCTTAGCACTTGTTGTTTTTAAAAAGAGCTTCAATGTTCCTTTGTGTGTGTAAAATTATTATGTGCTTAAGCGAGTTAAATTACCCTACCAAGTATGAGAACTGAGACATAGCGCGTCAGTAAATGGGGACCGAGTAGTATAAGAGATGGCAAGCGCAAATTTTGAGTAATATATCCTTGGGGACCGAGTAACCGAGAACAGAGTAAAGCGCAGATTAGATTAGGAACTGAGTACAGGGACCGACAAAATTATAGGGACCGAGCGTCTCAAAGGTCGACTACCTTACATGCACTCATCACTCGCCAGCTCACCAACGACCACTTGATTTCTGCGAAAAACGAGGCGTCGTTCCTCATTCGAATTTGAGCCGTTGTGATTCGACCGTTCACCGCCCTCCATAAATATCCCTTCACACCAGATTCAGCCCCCCTTCACCACCTTCACACTATTCACTCACTATATTAAAGCCCTTCTCTATTGATCTCTCAAATCTTCACGACTCCCTCACTCGACCCTAATTCTCCTTCCATCTACTCTCTCTAAACACAAAAATGGCCAACCCCTTGAACGTCAACGCTGAGCAATGGGCAGCGGTCCTCAAATTTCAGGCCTTTATGGAGAAGTCCGCCGCCGCCGCTTCAGTTCCACCATCCACTTCAATGGCGCAGGTCTTCGACGTACCAACTACTCAAAAGCCTCTCTCTCTAGTTCCAAAAAAGGTACCCACTCCTCATCCTTCGCCCTCACCAACTCCTCCTCCTACCACACACACTACCTCCCATCAAACATCACCAACTCCTATGAGGAAGACCATCCAAATCTCGAGCATGTCCATCACATCTATTCTACTGAGCCCATGGCCTCCTCTACCGGTTCCAGTAAGCACACCCCCACAGCCTCCATGCATGATGAATCCACTCACCCACCTCTCGCTATCACCTCCACTGCTCCCACCCTCACTACTCCCCCTTCTTCCACCACCTCAAACTTTTCTCAAAAGAGCCTTAGTAATTACTCCCTCCTCCACCACACAGAAGCGCCACAAGGCTATTGTTGCCACTGAATGCGATGCTTCCTTCAGTCTCCCTCCTACGCACGACAACTTCTCCACATGCATAGTGATCGAGCCGCTCATAATCGGCCAAGGATTTTTGACCTCCCTCAACCTGGCTGAATTTGATGTCGCCGCCTCAGTCGCCTACCTCGAAAGAACGCGTTGGTTAGAGCTCGAGGTCAAGCCCTTTGCTTTCGACCATGAGGAAGTGCGCAAGTTCTACAGCGCATTAGTGGTCATGCCCCCTTCACCAGGACAACCCTACTCCGTGGATCATATCCCATGGGGAGACGAGCCAAAGATGTTGAACATAAAGCTCCTGGACAAGGTGCTCGACCTACCGACAGGCGAAGGGTACGCTTCACTGCCCAAGAAGAATTGGCCCTCAAGCAAGGCTGAGACACTTGAGCTACTGGTTGGGAAAGCGCGACCAAAGGAAATAAAGACGCATATGCTGAGCTTTGGGACCAAGCTGCTTCAATACATCATGTTGCGCAACATCATCCCCAGGCAAGACAAGCGCGACACTGTGACGATCGCAAATGCATGCCTGTTGCACGAGGTCATTGAAGGCAGTATTATCGACATGCCGTGCCTTATCCTTTTCTCACATGTTGACAATGAAGATGCACAAGAATCACGCCCTACCTTATCCTCACATTGTCAAGAAGATCACGCTCGAGCTGGGGATATACAAGCCCGTAAAGGAAACGACATGTGAGAGCATCGAACGGAGACTGGACTGCGCAGGCTGCTTAAGCATGCCAGTATAGAAGCTCCCATAGAAAATCTGATACTAGGGTCCACACCCAGAACCGAGACCAAGGCCGACCCCAAAACCAAGCCAGAAATCTCAGCCCCTCCCAAATCCGAGCCCAGACCTCAACGAATGAAGAGACCCTTTAAGGAGCCTAAGCCGGTGTTGCCTCCAAACATGAGCTCAGAGGAAATACAGCTTCACACCTTAGAGGTTGTGCTCCAGACTAACCAACATCTAGCAATCCTAAGGCATATGATAGATCGGCACCTTCATCACATGAATGCACCTCATGATAGGGCCGCTAAAGGAAGGATGTGAAGATGCGTACGAAGATAAGTACCATTGGGAGTAGCTGCTGTCTCAGTTCCTCTTAGGCTCCCTTAGAAAATCCAAAAGCTCCACTAAAATTCTTGTCTATTTGCTCTTTTTTTTACTATATTTTGTGTGTGCTCTTAATTTTCATTAATGATAAGTATGCCTTGGTTCACTTACCTGCTTGCTCTAGTGCGTACTGAGATCGGCTTGACTTGATATGTCTTTTTTTGGTATCACTTATCATTCCTCTAGAAGGCATGCACGTGCTACTTTTATCTTCCCTTGATTAATATTGAGCATTCCTTTTTACATGATGTTAAAGGGGGAAATATTACAGGCATATGAGTTATTTAATTTAGGGGGAACTGACACATATGATAATTTAAAGGGTGATGAGTATTACTTGTTCATTGATTAAGGGGGAATTGAAAGCTACTTCCTTCTCAGCTCTACTTTATGCCTATGCCAGGATTCTAAGTTTGTCATCATTAAAAGGGGGAAATTATTGGTTATATGAACTAGCCCCTTAGTTCCTGTAACTAATAATGCCTCACTTTTAATGATAAAAAACAACCTTATGAACTAATATGTGTATTGAGTGAGATATCACAGGAAATCGGTAGGCCTTTGATTTAATTTGGTGGTTTATGCAAACAAAGCATCGAGCTGAAGTAGAGATACACGAGCGACTCCAGTGAGAAGAATAGGGCTTAATGCGCTTAACCAGGAGCAATGGAATCAAGTGAGACTGGAGGGAAACCAAACAAGAGAAGTGAAGAATCAAGCTGCAAAGAAGCAAAGCGCTATACGAAGAGGACGCGCTCAAGAGGACTGAATACACTGAAGGGGACCGAGCGCGTATATATGGAAAGAAATCTTTCTAGGCACTATAGAAGGAAAGATTACCAGATTTGAGATCTTAATTGTTGAAGCAATTTTGTTATTATACTTGGCTAGTTTAGATTTCGTAGTTTATTTATTATTATTATTATCATGCTTTCAGGTAACTAGTTCCCGGTGATTATGCCATAGTATAAATAGTTTAGTTCATTTACCTTTAATGTTGTTGATGAACACGAGAGAGAGAGAGAGTTCATCTTGATTTAGGACTTAGGCAATAATTAGGGGAGTTTAGGAAGAAACTTAGAACTGTGTGTTCGCCAAATAGTTGTAAGTCCCACGAGAAATCAAATCAACAATCATTTTGGAATTAAGTGTTTACTTGTTTTTAGTCTTGTATTTCCGCATAAAAGTTCAATATTTAGTTAGGGCTAAGATCTTCACGATCCACAATATGTTTGTTGGAGAATTCCGCTTGACCATTAGATTGAGGGTGGTAGGCGATGGAGATCCTTTGTGTGACGTGGTACCTCTTCAGGAGTGCGCTCACTCTCTTGTTGCAAAAATGGGTTCCCTGATCACTTATGATAGCCTTTGGATTTCCAAATGAGAAAATATATGTTCCTTTAGGAAACCTGCTACTACTTTAGAGTCATCAGTCCTGGTGGAATTCCGCTTCCACCCATTTGGAAATGTAGCCCACCGCAAGCAAAATATATATATTCCCATTAGAGTTCGAAAAAAGCCCCATAAAGTCAATACCCCAGACATCAAAAATTTCACAAAAGACTAATGGTGATTGTGGCATCTCATCCCTTTTGGATATCTTTCCGACCCTCTGACATTGGTCGCAGCTTTGCAAAAGGTATACGCATCTCAAAAGATGGTCGGGAAATAGAAGCCTGCTTCCAACACCTTCCTGGCTGTCTTATTAGACCCAAAGCGACCACCATAAGCATGTGAATGACAGAAATTTATGACAGATTGTACCTCGTTATCAGGGATACATCGTCGAATAATTCTGCCAGCACAATGTTTCCACAAGTATGGATCGTCTCAAATGTACAACTGGCTTTCACACTTGATCTTGTCCCTTTGTGATCTAGGGAAATTTGGCAGGAACTCACACTGAACAATGTAGTTCACTACATTCGCGAACCAAGGTCTTAATGACTTGAGAGCTAAAATCTCCACTTCGGGGTTCTGACACGTGATAATGCTCGACACCATGGACAGTCTGTATAATATTTTGTCTGGGAACTCAACGAGGATTGGAGTTCGAGGCTCTGTGTCATCTTGAATGATTCTGCTCGAGTGGTCCGCCACCAAGTTTTTGACACCCTCTTTATCCCTTATTTCCACGTCGAACTCACTTAATAATAGAATCCACCGAATGAGTCGTGGCTTTGAATCCTTCTTGGCCATCAAGTACCAGAGTGTTGCATGATCCGCATGGACAATTACCTTGGTGCCCAACAAATACTATCTGAAATTTTCCAGGGCAAAAACAACAGCTAGCAGCTCTTTCTCGGTGGTGGAGTAGTTCCGATGTGCCCCATTTAGTGTGGTAGAGGAGTAGTAGATTACATGCATCGCTCTTCCTAATTCTGACCAAGGACTTCCCCTACGACATAATCGCTAGCGTCACACATGATCTCGAACAGGATAGTCCAATCTAGTGCCTTGATGATGGGTGCTTCCGTAAGGTGAGTCTTTAATGTGTCAAACGCCTTCTTTCATTCACTGGTTAGCTCGAAACTCACCTCCTTTATCAAAAGTTCGCACAAGGGTGCTGAGCTTTAGGAGAAGTCTTTGATGAAACGTCGGTAGAATCCTGCGTGTCCCTGGAAGGATCACACATCCTTAACGTTGTTGGGGTAAGGTAGGGACTGAATAAAAACCTATCTTGGCCTTGTCTACTTCAATCCCTTTAGCCAAGACGATATGACCTAGAACGATTCCCTGCTCCACCATGAAATGGAATTTTTCCGAGTTGAGCACCAAATTAATGTCTACAGATCTCCGTAGTATGAGGGCCAAGTGATCTAGGCCGTTATCAAAGCTGTCCTCGTGCACTGTGAAATCGTCCATGAAGACCTCTATAAAATCTTCTATATATTTTGAAAAGATGCTCACCATGCAACATTGAAAGGTTTCGGGCACGTTACACAAACCAAATGGCATCCTGCGGTATGCAAAGGTGCCAAATGGGCATGTAAATGTGGTCTTCTCTTGGTCTTCTGGAGCGATGTCGAGCTGAAATTACCCCGAATACCCGTCCAAGAAGCAGTAGTATGGTCTGCCGGCCAATCTCTCGAGCATTTGGTCGATGAACGACAGAGGTAAGTGATCATTCTTGGTTACCGCGTTCAGCTTGCAGTAATCGATGCAAACTCGCCATCCAGTTTGGGTTCTCATTGGAACTAACTCGCATTGCTGGTTTTCCACTACTATAATACCTCCCTTTTTAGGAACGACCTACGTTGGGCTGACCCACTGGCTGTCTGAGATCAGGAAAATCATACCGGCTTGTAGAAGTTTCAGCACTTCCTTCTTGACCACCTCCATCATTGGTGGGTTTAGCCTTATTTGTGGTTGCCTAGAGCATTTCGTTCTCCGGTCTAATAAGATGTGGTGCATACATGTGGTGGGGTTGATTCCTTAATGTTTGCGATTGTTCATCCCAACACCTCAATATTATCCTTTAGAACTCCCACCAGTTTTTCTTCCTGCTTCTCCGATAGCTTACTAGAGATGATTACTGGCAGGGTATCCCCCTTGCCCAGGAAGGCATACTTGAAGTGTCCGGTAGCTGCTTGAGCTCGATCTTAGGTGCCTGCATAGAGGGTAGAACCTCTCGCTCTCTAATGTTAGCGACATGGGCCCACCGGCCAAATGCACATAAGCTGCACTAAGATTCTCTATCATCATATCTGCATCAGATCTAGTTCAACACTATTTTCTATTCCTATTTTAGAGAATCATTACCAGCTAGGTTGAAGGAATCCTGAACTATAGAGTCAAGCATATCAAGGGAGAAAATAGTGGCATCATCCTCTATAGTATGTTTCATAGAATCAAAAAGATTGAACTTAACTACTTCTTCATCAAATTCCAATGTTAGTGATCCAGTAGCTAGGTCAAATCCCAATGTTAGTTATTCTCAGAAGGGCCTACCTAACAATATGGGTGTTGCATGCCCATCATGTTCCATATCTAAGACAAAGAAATCAACAAGAAATATTATCTTGTCAACCATAACTAAAACGTCCTCAGCTAGTTGAATCGAGGTCCTAATCCTAAAAATTTGTACAAGGAATATGGAATCATATTAATGGATGCACCTAGATCTAACATGGCCTTTTCAAAGCGAGTCTCACCTATATGACATGGGATACTTACCATTCTAGGGTCACTGTGCTTCTTGGGCATGTGCCTTTGTACCACGGCCGACACTTGCTCGCTCACCGTGATTTTATGTTGTCCTCTTAACCTCTGGTTCCTTTTTACCGTGCACAACTCTTTCAAGAACTTGTCACATCGAGGGACGCTCTTGATCAGCTTGAGCAGCGGAATTTCACCTCACACTTGCTAAAAATCTCGAACAATTCCTTATTGTTTTCTAGCCTCCTTGTATCTCTCAGCGTTTCAGGGAAAGGTGCTGGAGGCTTCTGGGATCCGAGTAGTGGAAAGTTTTGGCGCACATAGTTGCTTTGACACAGCCTAAAATCACCTCTTGGATCATCTATCTCCTCTGTGTCATCGGGTGGTGGTGTTGATTGTGTTGATTTTGGATGCTCTATGTCAACAACAAGGGTGGCGCGGTCGCACTTTGTATGGACGCAGTCGCGCGGACCCTCAGGAACATTGACGCAATCGCGCGAGGTAGAGAGATAGTTGCACCCTGCCTCAAAGTCAGTGACACGGTCGTGCATGGTATGGCGCGACCGCGCACTCACTTTCGGAAAAATCACCGCATTGGCGTGGTCGCGCAGCTCTAGGGATCGGTCATGTTGCTCCTCCGAAACCCATGCGCGGTCGCGCCTGTGGTTCTGCGGCAATGTCTTTCTCTCCATCATAGGGGCCCTGTCCAGGTTCTTCCCGCTTCTTAGCACTGTTGCGTTGACATTTCTACTATCTGAACTTGCCATTTTGTAAATGGGAGATGGCATAACACCTTCTATAACATCAACCCTTTGTTTTAGACCAGCGAAAATCTTGAAACCTCAGTCATAGCGGGGTTTGGTTCCGCAGATGGATCAGTCCATTCGCTGCTCGACTCTTGCAACCTTTTTCACTTCATCCGCCTCATTTGTGCGTTTTGTCTTGCTCTCTAGTTGCTCTATGGGGGTAGTTTCATAGCTCCTGGTACTTTCCGCCATATAATGCAGTCTCTCTATGGCTTCCTCAGTTCTTCTGTGAAGAACGTTTCCGCCACATGCGGCATCCGTCATCCTTCTTTATGAATTTAGCAGCCCGTTGATTACTAAGATTGCCAAATTATCTTCATCGTATCCATGGAAAGGGCAGTTTGCAACCAACAATTTGAACCGCCCCAATTAGTTGTGAAAGGGTTTCCGCCTCTTGATGTACTATGTGTGAGATTTCTCTCTTAAGCGCGTAGACTTTGCAGCTGGGAAGTATTTATTTAAGAACTCCCAGTTCAACTTCTCCCAGCTGGATATAAAACTCTCCGATAGGTGATAGTACCAGGCATGTGCATCGTCTCTTAGGGTATATCCGAATGCCCTCAGCTTTGATCTGCTCTTCGGGGGTGTTTGACAGTTTTTGTGAACACGCAGATGTCATGGAACCATTTGATGTGCATTATTAGATCCTCCTTGAGCCGACCATGAAAAAAGGGTAGAAACTTCATCAGCGAAGGTTTAATCTGGACCGACACATCGACCGGGTGGTCGGTAGGACCACTGCATGATGTTGTCGTGCCATGTCAAATTTTATCCAATCAATAAATTTCCGACCGCTACCATTATTCTGCTGGTTCGCCATTTCTGCTCGAGAGTTGCTTCCCCCTTCATGATTTATCTCAATAAGAAGGTGATTAGTAGTACGGGTGCTGAACCGTGTAGGTCAGCACCAAGGTCAATCAGATTAAAAACAAAAGAATCAAATTTTGACTCCCCAGGAACGCCGCCAAATTTGTCGAGTCATAAAACGTGTGTCTTTATGCTTAATCAAATGTAAAATACCAATCCAATAATGCTCAATCAATGTAAAATACCAATCCAATACTCTAGCTAGTAGAGTGGTAAGAAAGGGTCGATCCCACGAAGAGTCAGGGATTCAATTCTTATGTAATTAACGCGATTGACAAATCAAGTAACCAAAGGGGGGGTCGATGGATTAATCTAACTAATGAATTCGAGTAAACAATACTTAAGAGAACACACTTCGTTCATCAACATCCACACAACAGATTAACAGGTTGATTATCAACAATCTATTAATCCTAAGTTCAACAGTCCATGTGAATTGTCCAAACTCATGTTCAAATGTCGCTATTGGTCCAACTAGTCCCAATAGATCTAACTAGTCTATAACCCTGAAACTATCCGGATCAAGCAACCTAGACGCAAGAATTTCACGAATGAATAGGTGCAAGAAATATCCTTGACCCAAGATTGATATTAATCATGCATTCAACTCTCTACAATCTCAAGATCAACTTGTCCTAGCGATTGTTTATGCTACCTAATGGTTAGGCTCTCCAACTAGGATAAACCTAAAGCTAGCAGTATGAATCAATCTAATCTACCTAAATGGCAGTCTAGATAGTCAAATTCAATTCAGTAAACAATTAAAGCACAAGAGAAGAAACAATTCAAATCATGAACTATAACAAAGGTAGAATGCCTTACAAACCAAGTTGATCAAAATGTTTCAACGATTCACCGAAATGCAAAATGAACTAGTGAAGAATAATGCAAAAGTACAAAGAAAATGACAAGAATAATTAATAATTATAATGGAGGTAGTCCTAAGTATTTTATAACCCCTTTGAAAAACCCTAAAATGATAGAAAGAGAATAGGCGTCGTCGCGTTCCCTCTTTATTCCTTTCTGGTTCTGTTTGGATCTGTGAGAGCAAGGGTTCTTCTTCCTCGTCGTTTCAGGTGCGAGGCCTCAGGTGACGAGTGTGGGTTGGGTTTCGAGCAGTTGCAGATTCACCACTGAGAGGTCGGGATCTGGCGGTTCTATGTTGTACGGCACATTGTCGACTGAGAAGAGAAAGAACATCCACCTAATAGACGACGAATGCACAATGGTCGAAGGCAATACGAAGGAGATAGAGGGGTAAACAAGTGCAGGCCTCACTCTGGTGGGAAAATTGCAGTTGAATTGCCCCTTCAATGTCTACGCCCTCAAGTCAACGATGAAGAGAGCGTGGAGATGCAAAAACGGATTCGAGTTCAGGGAGCTTGCAAGTAACCTCTTCGTATTTCAATTCAGTGCACATGAGGACCTAAAAAAAGTACTGAGGGGTGGCCCCCGGGCTTTCGACAGGGCACTCCTTCTCCTTAAAGAACCTGGCCTGGAACAACCGTCAAAAATCAAATTCGAGAGGGAAGATTTTTGGGTCCGAGTCTATGATGTTCCGTTCCACGTAATGAACAAAACATTTGTGTACAACTTGGTAATGCGATGGGGGGGGGGGGGCACAGGAGGTTGATGAAACTGAAAGTAGTGTAGGTGGAAAATTTCTGCGAATCAGAGTTGCTATTTATGTTGATAAGCCGCTAAGAAGGGGCATCATGGCAAATTTCGGGGAAAGCGGATGTGGCTTGAAATTAAGTACGAAAGACTTCCAAATTTCTGCTATAACTGTGGAAGATTAGGGCATGTGGAAGGAGACTGCGAAAGTGAAGATGCTAAGGAATACACTAATGAATATGGAGACTGGATGAGGGCTTCACCTCTGAAATCAGTACAGTATAGAAGGGATCCGAAATGGGGGAAAGCTCATCAAGCTCGAAAATGGTTAATAGTAGCAATGGGAGAGATGAAGGCCCGGAGGAGAGCCAAGGAGAAGTTACTAGCCGAAGGGGAAGAAGATCACTCGTCGAACTATTGGAAGAGGAAGAAGGTACTGGAGAGAAGGAATCGTACGAGAACCGTACAAAGATCACCACAGAAACTGAACTGATTTTGAGCAAAGATTTTGAGCAAGCTCTGTCAGGCCTGATCAAATTGGGAGAGGAGAATGGCTTACGTCAGACCCATACAAACATATCTGCCCAGGAAAGTGAGGAGTACGCGGGAGAACCTGCCGCGAAAAGTGACAAGAACCAGACCGAAAAACTGAAGTGGAAAAGGGAAGCTCGAGCAGCGGGTCAAAATCCGGGTGATCACAGTAATAGAAAGGATAAGAGAAAAGTGGGTGGCGGTGGAAGAGGACGGAACTGGAATGGAAATTGATACGATCACAACAGATCTCACAGTGAGAGGGGTAGAGGGGAAGAGAAGGAGAAGCAAAGAGGGACAAGTTTCTGATGTGTTATCGACGGGGGGGACGGGATGTCCTCCTTGCCGGGAACAATGAAAAATTCTAAGCATGAACTGTCAGGGATCGGGGGAAGGCCCGCGCAGTTCAAAAAATCACCGGCAGGCCACAAGTTTGGTATTTCTGTCCGAAATGAAGGTTGATAGAAAGATGATGGAGAAAATTCAGAGAAAGATTGGGCTGAAAAACGAAGTTTCAATGGATTGTTTCGGTCAATCGGGTGGCATAACTTTACTTTGGGGTGAGGACATCGTGGTTAATCTCAAAACAACTGCCTCCCACCACATTGATGCTACAATAGTTGGGGGCGAGGGAGGTGACTGGCGACTCTCGGGTATCTACGGTTGGCCCAAAAAGGAGGACAAGCACAAGACGTTCGGACTTATTGAATTCCTAAAAGATGATAACATAAACTCCCCTGGATCTGCATCAGTGATTTCAACCTACTGATGTGCAACGATGACAAGAAAGGAGGTACGAAGGTGGACACTATGCAGATCATCAACACCCACCTCACCCTTAAAAGATGCGGCCTTGGTGAGATCCGATTTACGGGTCCAAGGTTTACATGGATAATGGAAGATCTGGCATTGACTTCATCCATGAAAGAATTGATTTCGGCGTAGCCACTGACAAGTGGAAATATTTGTTCCCGGATGCAAAGATCACCCACCTAGAAAGGGCTTGCTCGGACCACAACCCGATATTCCTAACGCTTTACGATGAACCTGAGGGTGGTGCTGCAAGGGGCCCTAGACCATTCAATTTGAAGCTATGTGGCTGGAGGATCACAAGTGTGGTGAGGTGGTGGAAAGAGCATGGAAGGATGCGGGAAGAAGCCATCAATCGATTCGTAACCGCCTGGGAATGTGTGCTGCAGAACTGAACAAATGGGACAAAAGGGAGTTCGGGAACATCAGATGCGGACTTAAAGCTGAGAAGCTTGGCCAAGGCGGGTATGACCAGAACCCTAGTGGAAAAACGTAGGGAGCTGGAAAAAAAGGAGCGTGACCTCATGAGAAAGGAGGAGATTCTGTGGTTCCAACGCGCCAGAGCAAACGAGCTCCGATTCGATGACCAAACACTAAGTTCTTCCACCTCAAAGCCTCAGGCAGGAGAGGTAGGAACAAGATCACCGAACTTGTTGACGATCAAAACTGTGTTTGGAGATCGCACGATGGAATGGAGAATATTGCTGTGAGATACTTTAAGGGTTGTTCCGGACTGAGCTAACTAACCCGGCTATGCACTCGTCACTTATGAACCTGACACATGTGATCAACGAGGCGGATGGATCTGCGCTACTCACACATTGGGGAGGAGGTAAAAGATGTTCTTTTAATATGCACCCCACAAAATCCCCGGGCCCCGATGGTATGCCAGCCTTGTTTTTCCAAAAATTCTGGCATATTATCGGAGACGAGGTCTCCTCATGTGTCATTAATATCATTAACGGAGTTGATTTTCCGGATTTCCTTAACCACACTTTCATTAACCTCATCCCTAAAGTAAAAAAACTCATGAAAAATTGAAGGACCTCCGGCCCATTAGCTTATGTAATGTAATCTACAAATTGGTGTCCAAGATTATTGCTAACAAGTTGAAGAAGTGCCTCCACAAAACCATCTCGGAGGCCCAAAGTGCTTTCATCCCGGGACGCATCATCACCGACAATGTCCTCGTGGCCTTTGAATTGTTCCACTATATGAAGACGAAGCGAGACGGTAAGAAGGGATACATGGTTGTAAAACTTGATATGGAGAAGGCATATGACCAGGTTGAGTGGCCTTTCCTCGAACAATGTCTACTGTGGCTTGGCTTTCCCTCGGTGTGGGTTAATATTGTGATGAGGTGCGTTAAAACAGTGTCCTTCTCGGTCCTGTTCAACGGCAGGCCTACCCAAGTTTTCAAGCCGGAGCGTGAAATCCGGCAAGGCGATCCACTGTCCCCGTATCTCTTCTTAATCTGCGCAGAGGGACTGGCGGCTATGATTTGGGCTAGCGAGCGAGACAATAAATTTTCCTAGATCCGGATCTCTAGGGGAGCCTCTACTATCTCTCATCTATTTGTTGTTGACGATTGTATACCCTTTGCAAAAGCCACTTGTTAACAGAGCACAGAGATTGTCAAAATCCTCCAAGACTACGGAGTGGCATCGGGTCAACAAGTCAATCTTGCAAAGTCC
Organism: Phyllobates terribilis; assembly: GCF_046119375.1. NCBI lineage: Eukaryota > Metazoa > Chordata > Amphibia > Anura > Dendrobatidae > Phyllobates > Phyllobates terribilis. The sequence continues at coordinate 62,998 of NW_027366546.1, forward strand.
GAGTTACCGTTTAGCAAGAATACTAAACCAGAGTTACGTGCAGAGATAGGGTCCACTCTCAACATCCGCGAGGTCGATAAGCACGATCGGTACCTTGGCCTCCTCATGATAGGGCGATCCAAGAAGGTGATCTTCGATCAAATCAAGGAAAGGCTTATCAAAAAGCTACATGGCTGGAAAGAACGCTCACGCTCGAGAGCAGGCAAGGAGGTTTTCATCAAAGCTATCGCACAAGCACTCCCAACCTATACCATGTCATGTTTTGCTCTCCGGACGGTCTTTGCCGCGAAATGGAACAGATTATGTGCAAGTTCTGGTGGGGTGACAACGATAATCGCAAAAAGACGCACTACATGAGATGGAAAAAGATGTGCGCACCAAAGCATAGGGGTGGACTCGGCTTCCGGGACTTTGAGTTTTTCAACACTGCTCTTTTGCAAAACAGGGCTGGCGACTTATTCAAAACCCAAACACCCTGATTGCAAAACTTCTCAAGGCAAAATACTTCCCGGATAGACATTTCATGGAGGCGGAGATGGGATTGAGACCGAGTTTACTTGGAGGAGTATCCTCCGAGGGAGGAAGCGCTCCAGCTGGGCCTGATTTGGTGCATCGGGAATGGGAGATCGGTAAAAGTGTGGAAAGATAAGGGGATCCCTCTCCCTAGCAGTTTCAAAGTTATTGGCAGTCCAATCCCGGCCATGGAAGATATGAAGGTCTCTCAACTTATTGATTCGCGGAGTAGGAACTGGAACCGCAGACTTGTTGTCGATACTCTCCCAGCCTGTGACGTCAACCTTGTCCTCAACATGAAGATCCTCGACGAAGATACGGTAGATGAGCTGGTTTGGGCCCACAACCGAAATGGTTGTTTCTCGGTTAAGTCTGCATATTGGACCTATCTCCACAGCAAGTCAAAGATTGAGAAGCTACCGAGTGGCTCCAATAGTGCTGGTATGGACAGGAGATGGAAACAGCTATGGAAACTTAAGGTGGTTCCCAGGGTCTGCTCCTTTCTTTGGCGCGCTTGCAGAGGTATCCTTCCGGTCAAAAGTTAGCTATGGCACAAAAAAATCGCCCCGGATCCCTTCTGCCAGTTTTGTGGCCATCTTGAGTCGTGCAACCATGCCATATTTCAATGTTTTGAGGCCAGGAAATTCTGAAAACTTCAGCCCGAGATGGCCTTGTGGGGCTCACGCATCCAATTGTGGCAGATTTCATGGAAAATGTTGAGGCAAACCTGGGCAGAATGACCGTTGAAATCTGGGCTATGATTTCCTGGGGTGTCTGGAACGCTATAAATAAGCGGATTTTTAAAGGCCTGATTCCAAATGTTGAGCATGTGATCGAAATGAATAAAACAACCGCAAAAGAGTTTACCAAAAGCTTAGACTGCCACTCTTACCCGTCCAACTGCTCCTCCCCTCACAAAATTCACGGCGATGGGTACCTCCGTCGGGAGGGCTGTTCAAGATCAATTGCGACGCCGCTATCTCAGAAGGACGGGGATGCAAAAACGGATGCTTAGGCCGAGACAAGGAAGAAAATATTATCTTTGCGTGTGCCAGAACCACTAGCCAAACCGGGGATGTCGAGGTTGTTGAGACGAAGGCGCTTCTCTGGGCCATGCTTCAGGCGAGGGAGCTTGATATTTCACACATTTGTATCGAAACGGATTGTCTGCCACCCTTTTTAAAGCTAACAAAGGACAACGACTGTCGGGGCACCCTTCGGTCCTTGATCCGCAAGATTAAACGTTGTAAAGAATCCTTTGATGTTTGTTTATGGTCACACTGTAGACGTCAGTCCAATAGGGCGGCTCACCTCATTGCGGGACCCTATTCACTTCTCGTATTTCAGCCCTTTCCCTAGCGAACTATATGCTATCACTTGTAATGACCTTTGACAGACATGTAATGATATGCATGGCCAGGTTGTTTTCTAAAAAAAAAAGTATTTTATAACCAATGACTCCTCACAAAACCTAGAAATGATAGGAGAAAATTCCAAAGTAGGTAGCATCTCGTGAAGCGCATCCAAGTTCTCGGCCAAATGAGGGAGCGGTCATGCCAAACTCGGCGCGGTCGCGCCATGTCTCAGTTGTCCCCGGATGGGCGTGTGGTTGCGCGGTGTAGCGCGCGGTCGTACGCATGTTTCTAGGGCCATGCACCATCACGCCAGAGCGGCGCGGTCGCGCCACTGCCCGGCTTCTGCCTTCACTTGGTAAATTCCTCTGAAATGATGTAATGTGCCATACAAACTCCGAATGTTGAATTACCCCTAAATCTCTGCTCTTTTGCCTATGGAAGACGTTAAGAACCATTGCCAACGTTGTACTAAACGACTCTGGTCAATTACTGAAGGAGGCTCAATTGTTTTCTTTGATTTTGGAGCTCATATTTGGATCCAAAAGACCAAATTCTTATCTCAAGAAGCCTTGTGAAAGAAAATTCACAATTAATTAATTAAAGAACTCGATAAAATTGAAAAAAATAAAAATTAAGTTTTATTAACATAATTAAGCTTGTTTGAGTTATAAAGTTCATAAAATATCAAATTAATTTCTCTAGGTTTATATATTAATATTTATTTATATCTATTTATTTAGTATTTAATATTTTAATAGACACTTACAAGTCAACTAGTCGAATTAACTAGTCGAGTTAGTGGATGCTCTTCGACTCAACAAAAGACTCTCGAGTTTAATAACCTTGACACTAATGAACATAAATCATGTGTTAATGCATAGAAGTCATGCACTAATGCAGAGAAATTATGGAGTAATACACAGAAACCATGCGCTAATGCTAATGAAACATGCACTAATGCAGAGAAGCCATGCACTAATGCACATAAATCATGCACTAATGCACATGAACCATGCACTAATGTATATAAATCATGTCCTAATGCCAACACATAATGCACTAGTGCATGAAAAAAAAACATGCACTAATGTAAAGAAATCATGCACTAATACAAAGAATGTATAGAAACCATCACTATGAAAACAAACTATACACTAATGCAAACAAACCATACGCTAGTGCAAATAAACCATGTTGTAGTTCATAAAATGCAAAGAAACAATGCATTCACTGGAGCTGGCTAGGGATGGGCACGGTCGGCTAATCTATACTTCGGTTAATCGAAGGTCGGTTAGTGATTTTATCATACCATTATCCATATTGTTAACCTCGGTTAACCATAATCGGTTAACCATCGACTATGGTACGGTTATTCGGTTAACCAAAATACCATAAATAATATTATCATGTAACATAAGACTCACAAAACCCGTCTAAAAATCAATTCAAGTATTGCAAGAATCTTCCCACCTATTTCAACTGACATAAACATTTTCTAGCATAAGAGTAAAATATGATATTTAATGTTGCAAACTTCAAAATATACGTATCTTTTAAGAATTGGTGATTTTCTCTAGACTCTAACTACTAACTAGTACTCACTAAGTCTCTCGAACATTTAAATAGAAATTAACAATATATTTTTAAGTCAAAAGTACACTCAAACTCTTACCATCTTAATAAATTTATTTCTTTATTCAACACTACTATTTGCATTATTATAATTAACCAATCTTTTAATTAAGGGTACGTATATTAATTTTTCTTAGTGAGATATTTATGTAAAAAAGAACTAAGGTATACTGGAAAAAATGAGTAAAAATACTTTAAAGACTTATATTTTGTTATACGATAGAAGACTTTAGAGACCTATATTATGAGATTGGGGAAATATTAATTAAGTAGTAGATTAAGGAATGAATGAGTGGTGGGAACACAAGAAATTAAAAACCAAATATAGTTAATTATTTACATGTTAATAATTAAATAGGCAAATAGATCATATACTAATTCGATGTAATTTATTGATGGTAACTTTGTGTTTATGTTGATGTTTAAATTACTTATCTAATTCCCTTCCCGAAAACATATTGCATATATTATTGGTTAATTGGTTAACCGAAGTTGAAAGTATATCTAATCGTATCCGTACCAACTAGCCGATAAACTCTTTGGTCAATTAACAGTAACCGTTTACCGGTTTCGGTACAGTTAACCTGAAATTTAGTTGTTTTTCGGTTTCTCGGTACGGTTTTCGGGTTTTCTGGTTTTTCATGTCCATTCCTAATGTAGACCGGTGTTCACCACTGACCATATGATCAATCCTAGTCATTGGATTCTCTCATAGCATGACCACACAGTTTCATACCTCTATCTTCTTGTCCATTTTATGTGTAAAGCTTTTCTTTCTAAATTTACACACACACACACACACACACACACACACATATATATATATATATATATGTATGTATTAGTTCAACTAAGTCTAGATTAACTCAGTTTCTTAAGTTTTGATGATTGCTAACTTAGTATCTAATGAATTTCATGAGTGTACAGTGTGTACATGATTTAATTGACTATATAAGAGTCTAGCTTATATTGTACAAGTCTCGCTTGAAGGAAATAATAAGCTTTAAGGTGTCGTATACGAGTTTTGAAGGATGCTTCATCAGTGAGATAGTTGCGCTGAAGATTACAGTGAGAGAAGAAGCACGATAGCGAGATTGAATTTATCCAGAGACGGAAAATGAAAAAAAAGCCTTGTGGATGGATTCTAATTAAAGTGCACGTTTTAAATGTCAAGCGTAACAGAGTGCAACTTGCATTACAATCAGCAAGATCCACCGTACACGTGTAGGAGTAAGTGCAAGTAGTAGAACACGCGTTGAAAGTTGTTAGCAAGCTTAACCACGTGGCGGGCACTGATTCATTGGTTCAGTCGGTTTAACAAACTCAAGATTAGAAGTTTTGTCAACCAATAGGAATTTAGCACGTTTGTAAATTACTTTTTATAGTTAGCTAGCATTTAGAATTGTCTATAAATAGGAAAATTCAGAACCATTGTTGGCTTGCTGATTTCTAGTTTTCATAGAAAGAGAGAGAATTGTAAAAGGAAGTTTAAAGTGAGTGTTTGAGAGAAAGGTCTTCGAGGAAGACTTACAAGTTCTAGTTTGAGAGAATTACAAGAGCCTTCATAAAACACATGTAAGCTACCTTTTATACAATAAAGTTAGTGAAGAGTTTTATCCTAGACATAATAGAAGTCGAAGGTTCTCATCATTTTGAGTGATTTCTTGATCTGCGTTTTAAGCTTCTTTCCTCTGCACGTTTTGATCGAACTCTAAGTCCAAGAGACTTTGTTGTGAAGAAGTTATCCTCGATCCTACAATTCGTATCAGAGCAAAGGTCTCTTACCAAGAAATCTTTCTTTTCTCCCTCTCCAAGAAATCTTTCTCACTCTCTTGCTCCAAGTAGTGTCATCATGCCTCAAGACAGAGAAATCAGCAACTCCCACTACCTTGGGATTTATCTCAACAAGCCACACCTCTTGATCAAAGGTGAACTTGAATGGTGGGTGGCGATGACTCGGAATTACATCCAACAAACAGAATTTTAGTGTTGGATGATTATCCAGAATGGTGACGAAAAGGTTCCTATAGAAACCAAAGAAGCTCCATGGGGTCCAGCTGAGTATGCGTTAATGGAGAAAAACGTAATGGCAAGGCAACTAATCTTGAACTCCCTTCAGTGCAAAGACATGGGCAAGATATGAGCATTCCCACAGCCCAAGCCATGTGGAAGGCTATAATCGACATGAATCATGGCATCGACAATATGAAGAACAACAAGAAATTCGAGATGCAATGAGAATTTCACTCATTTCGAATGGGTGAAACAGAATCTATCTCTAGCTATCATTCTCGCTTCCAAGTTCTTACAGACAAGACGACTTCCACAGAAGTTTTCATAGAAGGATGGGAGATTTCCTTGGCGTTCATTCATGGCGTCAATAAAAAATATCACATGACCAAGAAGATCATTCTCATGACGATAGAATCAACGCCTCGGACATGCAAGCTTGCATCTCCTCAACAAGTTTCATTCAAGGGAGCTCGTAAGAGGCCTTCCAGAGATCAAGCCCGATAATATGAAGCATTGATCTGAGTGTTCTCTCTCCAATATTACGCGAAAGTCTCTAGCCCCTCCTAAGAAGGTTGTAACTACCAAGCGATCCCTCGAGCTCATTCATATGGACCTATGTGGGCCCATTCCAGTCCAAGCATAGGAGGTAACCGTTATATCTTTTTTTTGGTTGATGACTTTTCCCTCTTTACATGACTCTTTTCCTTAGAACTAAAGATGGAGCTTTTGAATAGTTTTCATCCTCAGTCGTACTTCTTGAAAAGACTCTAGATCTCCTTCTCCGTTTTGTTCGCTCATATCATAGACTGGAATTCGAGAAAGGGCAATTTTTAACATTTTATAGGGAAAAAGGATTCAACCATAACTTTTTAGCTCCAAGAACGCCTCAACAAAATGGAGTGGTGGAAAGGAAAAACAGATAACTAGAAGAGATGGCCAGAACCATGCTTATAGCTAGTGGGATCCCTAAACATTATTGGGATCAAGTTGTAAGCACAACTTGATATATAATCAATCAAGCCATGCTAAGGCCGATTCTGGAGAAGACACCATATGAGCTACTCAAAGGGAAAAAACCAAATCTTTCTCACTTGCGTGTATTCAGGTGTAAATGCTATGTCCATAATAATGGTAAGGACAATCTTGGTAAATTTAGTACACGTAACGATGAAGCTATTTTTCTTGGTTATGCTCCTCTAGCAAGGCGTACTGGGTGTTGAACAGAATAACTAAGAGAATTGAGGAAAAAATTCATGTGACTTTCGATGTGCGACCCATTCATGAAGACGATGACGAAGAAGCTGATCCAAGTGAGACCCTTACTCAACAAGGTCCTCTTCATCATATCTCTTCACCACCTCTTTTGAAGCTAAGTGTGATGATGATGAGGATACTCAACAAGCTCCCTCATCTCATAATTATGGCGCTCAAGAAGACGTCCTCACCACAGTTCAAGCTCAAGACGACGTTCATGAAGATCCAGAATAAGAGATTCCTGAAGCAGAGTTGCCAAATAAAGAGGGTTCCACTCTCACTGAAGTTGAAGCAGGACTTCCCATCGTTGAAGAGGGCTCTCAATCCGTTGAAGCGACCCCCTCTTCATCTTCAACGCCCCTCCCAGAAGTTCCAGTGAGACCTAAAAGGGGTCCAAGGGGACCTCCAAAGGGTCAAGGGATACCTCCAAAAGCTCCGGCCGCCAGCTCCTCATGTGCTTCCTACTCACAGATCACTCCATCTTC